>NC_141610.1:52664023-52876523 GCF_047967505.1 Dipteris shenzhenensis | reverse complement strand
AGGAGGATGTGTTGGCTTTGGATTTGTATGCTTGGATGTCATGGTAAGGCATCCAACTGAATACCCAAACATTTAGTTACGCATGCGCGCGCACACACACACACACCCCTATATATACCAGATAGCTATTTGCCCAAATACGCTCAATACAATCATCCCAAATTTTGCCAGCACTCACAAGAATTTCTTACCCTAATAGCCAAGCATGTCTTAACATTTTTCCTAAGACTTCATCCCAAAAAGGGAGAGGCATCCAATGGTATAGCCTTGCATGATGGAAGAGGGGAAGCAAGTTTAAAGGAAGTTTAGGAAACAACTTCTAGAGGTTTAAAGATTGGCTTTGAGTTTGATTTCTCTATGGGAACCACTTTGGTGGACATGTACACAGAATGTGGGAGCATTGCATTTCTTTAATGTGCTTACATGGAGTACAATGATCTTGGGGTATGTCAAACAAGAAGAAAGCGAGGAAGCCTTTAGCTTTTATGTGCAAATGCAGGAGCAAGGTCTGTTGCCAAGTAGCTTTACCTTTGTTGCCATCTTGAAAGCATGTGGCAACACAACTTTGGATACCATTCTCAAATTAGGAAGGATTCTTTTGAGATCCCATGTTGAGACACAGCGGAGCAGGTTTCTAGCCCATCGTAGATGGGTCAGGTTACTCGTATATATTAAGGAGAAGTTTACTAAAGCCAGTGACATGGCAAGAGGATGGTGGTTCAGGGAGAGATTGGAGGTTTGGAGAGAGGAAAGAGAGAGATTGGAGGTTTGGGAAGAGAGATGTGGTGAGCATTTAATGCTCATGCTTTGCACGGGTACAACACTAGTTACAATAAAACATGCAAATGCAAATCTAGATGAATAAGGGCAATGTGTATGGGAAATTTGTTTTAATTAGAGGTCACGTTAGAAATGTTTTAACTGCATTTTAGTAACATTATTAAATCAAAAGGCTTGACCTTTCCAATGGGTCATAAAACATGATTCCGTCAACTGAACCATGTCTCATGAAGCATGGTTTCAATAAGGCCGCAATGCTTTCACTTTTAACATTTGAGGCTCAAAGTTAAACCAAGAATGTGCAAACCATTAAAAGGTGAACATCCACATGTTCATGTTGATGTTAATTAGCCTAAATTAGCCTTGCCCCTCCCCTCTACCTTATCATTGCTCAAATCCCTCCCTCCCCTCCGCTCAGTCCCCCTGTTGTTGTTTCCCTCTTCCTCACCCCCTCCATTTAGCTTTGTGTACAAGATACAATACATTGTTGCCTACACAAAGCCCAAAATAGGGCTGCACACTCTCGTCCCCAATTTGCGTAGAGCATGGAGATCATTTATCGTTCGTCAAATAGCCTCCGGCTCCTCATTATGAAGCATGATGATAGTCTATCATCACCTACATAGAGTGACAAGTAACAAGTAGTGTTGAGCATCCATGTGTCCTTGCAAAAGATGACAAGAAAAAAGCTTTGATCAAATTGTCAAAATCTCCAATTTACATCAAACACAAACATAACAATTATCCGATCAAACCCCACTACACGATTCCTCCTATTTCATGACTCATGCAATCATTGCTTTAAGTTAGTGCTCACGTGTACCACTACCAACATTGTCCTCGATCGTCGCCTGTCTTTGATATACGTATCAGTTTGATCACATCTGTAATAGCACATTCGACCACAAGACTCTTGGACACCTTCATCTTTGTTTTTTTAAAGACTGTGGGCAGCACAAAATAAGCGATGTGTAGACGCCATCAGTTGTAGAGTTTATTATTAAGTACAACTTATGTTAATTGGCTAATTTAGTAATGGACCTTAGCTTAGTTTAATGAGGCCTCGCTTCGAAAAGGGGGGAGACTAATTAATCGAATTTGGATTAAAAATTGAGTAGGGGCACATAACATAATGGGAGGCATATGTGCCATAGAGAATTCTATAATTTATGTATGTGATAACAAGTGAAAGAGTTCTTGTTTTATCATTATAATCAATTATTTATACTCAAATTTTTCTTAACCCATTGTCCCTTTGGAAAAAATAAGATTTTGTTGTATCCTAGATGGGGTTTGCGCATGCATTGCCTAGGTCATGGAATAGAAACAATCTTGAGAAACACCACATTGTTATGTAATGTTTCACGTAGGGTAGACCAATTTCACATGAATGGAGACGTGTCATAGTTTTTACTCCCATGCACATAATAGGTTGACTTTTATATAAAATCATTACTTTCAATTAAGAAATGAAACAAAAGCCAACAATTCTTTGTTTTTAACACTATGCAGATTAACATTAAGTTCATTAATGTTAGTGCATTAGTATTAGTTCGGATCCCCCTTGGAAAATTAAGGCAAGTTTTACCCCCCACTTGCCAAATGAATAATTAATATGCATAGGCCTCCCTGTTGCCCTTTCATATATCTCCTCTTAATAGCTTCTTCTATCATGGTCCCCAAACAATACAATGGGTCTTTGGCTTATAGAAGCTTCTTTGTCCTAGAACAATCCAGTGCATTCGGCAGCAAACCCTACCTTTCTTAATGTCCCTTACACCATATCTTTGACCCCTCTCGCTTATTCTTTTGTTGCCTCTTCGTGAATAATTGTAAAGGAGATGTATGTATGGCTCACTCAGACCATATCATTGGGTTGGCAGTTGGACCAAAAATGTGAATGACTATAGTATTGAAACTCTTTCTTGCATGATAAATATAGTAAATAAAAATAGTATAGTTTCCACCAAACACCATTTTTTGATTTCAAATCCATAATTCATTTATAACACACACAATGCATTTGGTAATCTTAGAAACAATCACATTATTGAATATTAGCTATCAATATTATTGCACAAGCATAAATCCCATCAAGGTTAGCTTATCATGTAGTGAAGTGGGACTCTCTCAGTGGGACTCTCTCTTAGATCGTCGATCGACATATGACTTGATATATGAAGAGTGAAACATTGCAAAATGTCAAACCTTTGATGTCATAGCCAAGAATCAAGCCCTCCACCATCTTTAAACTAAGATACCTAATCATCCACTTGTGTGAATGTCCTTTATGACAATGTAAATGTGTTGATTTCTATAATGCTCCATCAATGAGCCGTGAGTGAAGATTCATGCATTTAAGGAATGCTCAATGATAGTTTTGAACAAAAAGATTTGAGGACTACTCAAGGATTTTGTGTATGTGCTTTATGACAATGTAAATGTGTTGATTTCTATAATGCTCCATCAATGAGCCGTAAGTGAAGATTCATGCATTTAAGGAATGCTCAATGATAGTTTTGAACAAAAAGATTTGAGGACTACTCAAGGATTTTCTTGATGAATATTGTGCGGACTTGGACAAAAAGATTTGAGAATAAGATCAAGGAGAAATATTAAAGAGATATTAAAAATATGGGATATTGTTGAATCCATCGTGCCTTAGACATATATTTCACATAGTGTTTGGATCTAAATTTAAACAACCAAAATATTGAAAGAAATTATTGGGAATGATGGATACTATGAATTTTTATGCTTAAGTATGTTATTTATATCATAGCAAGGTTACATAGTTATTAAAAATAGTTATTTTGGATAGTCCTTGCCAAGGAGGAGTGTGGGGGACAATCCTACAAGTTTTTAAAAATAGTTATTTTGGATAGTCCTTGCCAAGGAGGAGTGTGGGGGACAATCCTACAAGTATCATAGCAAGGTTACATAGTTTTTAAAAATAGTTATTTTGGATAGTCCTTGCCAAGGAGGAGTGTGGGGGACAATCCTACAAGTATCAATTTGGCCTAAAGGGTCCATTGCATACAAATTCATCTAAATAAATGTACTAATCTAGTCAATTATAACAAAGGAATACTACTCCAGTTGCATTGTAAACAAGTGCATTGGAAAGAGATCAATTGCACCACCATAGAAAGGGATGTCCTTTGCCATGGTCATCGAAAGGGATGTCCTTTTCCATGGTCAATAATGTGAAGGAATTAAATTGGAAAATCCCTTGAGTTTTGTCAAGATCATTAATAACTTATTTATGTAGGGAACATACACTATACTATCAAAAATATTATGAGATGGATATCATTCTTGTAGAAAGTTTGATTTTATGATAGTTGGGAGGAAAGAAGGGAATACAATACAATGGATCATATGTAAATCATAAAAAGTGGTGAAGGATCTACAATGGTTACAGATTATTATATTGCATTTAGTATTTTTTTTGTAGGAAACTTATCACATCTATGGTTCTATAGCTTGTCTTATATCATTTGCCTTTGTAACTTTTGGTCATTTTTTATAAAGTGAAGAAAAGTATCGAACTATACTAATAAGGCTATAAGCTACTTTAAAATATATCAAAACATGGATTGAGTTTCAAACATTGGATAACCATGATATACATTCCATTTCTATCTTAGGCCAATATTGCTTGTTAGAATATACTATCAAAGAAAAGCACATTTAAGCATTATTTTGATTTCTTTAAATTTCATTCTATTAATAGGCTTTCTATTATTTTTTATGGATAAATAATTTTCAAACATTGGAAAATGATTTTTTAAAATTATGTGCATTTTTTAATTTGCATTTTCAAGTGTGTATGCACTTTTAAACTATGTGCATTTTTTCAAAGAGGAGATATCTTTTAAAAGACTATAATATTTCCTGAACTTTTATTATTCTCTTTCTCAAGAGCTATTGATTATTCTACAAGCCTAGTATCATCATTTTCTATCGATAACTTAGAATGTAGTGCGAAAGAATGTTGCCTTTAAGCATTATTTTAAAATTTTCCAATGCACACTTGGCCCATGCTGCTTGAGTTAAAACCAAGTGGCACCTTCACCATCAATAGTGCTAGATGATAGATGCTTTACCTCATAACAAAATAGTAATTAAAATTTTGTCGTGAGTGAAGTTGGGGCTCCTTGTGCCCATCTATACTTTTTTGGCTTTTGTTATAGGACTTCTATTATCATAGTGTGAGAGCGTCTACTTATTGCAAGTGATACTTGTACTGAGGGGAGATGCTTCTACTAGTTACTGTGATAGGAAATTTCCTACTATAGTGTGACCAGGGTTTGTCTATGATAGTGTGGGACATCATAAAATTTTTGTTGAATGCTATTCATCCATACAATGTTATCACTCCCATTTATTGGGCTTTGTAATAGCAATTCATTTGCTATAATTATGTACATATGGCTCGCTCAAACAAATTTAGGTGAAACACTCACTCATCATACGAATTGTGAACCACGAAAACACAAAAATTATGTGACTAACACTCAAAATTGCATGATTTCTTCTATTTCATATCTCATCTAGTCATTGTTCAAAGTCCATGCTCATGTCTACCACCTCCAATGTTGTCCTCAATCACCACCTATCCTTTTTTGGGGGGCCAAAAAATAGTGATTACATGATTATCATGAAGTTGTACTCATCCAAAATGCTGTCCTTATCAAGATAGAATTAGAGTCCGTCAGCTATTGTCATAAGCTGTTTTAGACCACAAAAGATGGCAACACCCAGCATTTGAACTTCAATAGAAGGAATCCCTAGGTTGCTGCTACTACTAGAGGATGATCTGAATGAGGATAAAGGCCTCTTGTTATAGCTTGCCATTAGCACAAACACAACATGATGTTTACACAGTCGTTGTTGCTAAAGATCTTTGGAAGGAGCTCTGCCTATATCCAAATCCAACTTCACTTTTGCGATGTGTACTAAGTAGAGTAAAATTTTGGCACACAAGTCTCTACAATTTCAGCTTCTCAACAGCTCGACATCTGTGCCCAACACCCCTAGCCTGGAGGTTAGCTCTAGCTGGAGGATAAATCCCTAGAGGTTAGCCCTAGCTGAGGGGCACTCAATCTATGAAGGCCACTATGGATCTCCCCAAGCTGAAGTTGTTTGCTTTCTCATCACCTTTAAGCAAGCCCTCATACGCAACCATTGTAGCCCTATCGACGCCCGCATCCTACGCGAAGGCATACAGATAGGGGATCATCTCAAACCCATAGGAGCAAATCTATTATGTGCAACAAGAAATCAAAGAGGTCAAACTTCAGCTTGTAGCCCTTGGGAGGGAAGTGCAGGATATGGAGAGTAATAGAAATGAAGAAGTCATTACAAAGATCATACACACATCTAATCCATCTCCACTGACACCAACACTTGTCTCCATAGTCAAGGAAATGATCACCAATCAAGTGCGCTCAATCAAGTAATAAATGGTTGTTAATGCCAACAAAAAAGTCAATACAATGGATCTCTATAAATATAGTTCAAGAAACCAAAGCATGCAATAAGATGATCTTGCGCATTGGGGGACTAAAAGATGGTTGCCCTCATGATGAAGAAGAGATGGTATACCACAATGTTGGAGATGGTACACCACGAGATGACGTGCCTTGTCATTCCTAAATTGATGCTACAAAGGCCACCTTATGATAATATTAGAGTGTAGTTATGCCCTATAATAACTCGGGAGGATCTGAGCCTCGCCACTTCTCGATTACCTAGCTATCCAAATGTAGTAAGTCATGTTTTTGGTGTTTGTACTTTGTCTCATACACCCATGAGATCTTCCAAAGACATTAATAGATCTTCCTATCATTCTTTCTCATATGGTCTAGTCACTTCGACAAATCTAGATCAAACACTTGCTCATCGTACGACTTGATAACCACAAATACCAAAACTATGTGATCAATGAATCAAACCAGCACAATTCCACCTATTTCATATAACATCTTGCTGCATTGCTCTATGTTCATGCTCACATCTACCCACTCAAACGGTGTCTTGAAGCACTTCCTATCTTGATATACGTAGCAGTTTCATCGCATTTGCAACAGGGCATCTGATAACATGACTCCCAATAACATGACATTTGATAAAACGACTCATAGATGCCTTCCTCTTTATTTAAAATTTGTTGGGGTAGCACAAACTGAGCAATCACAATACATAATCTTCCCCACCAGAGGAGCTTCAATGGGCCCGAGGAACATCGCACATAGCTAATGTTAATCGACCAATTAATAATGGACAACAACTTAACTTAGTTTAATCAACCAATTAATAATGGAAATTAACTTAACCCAGTTTAATCGGTCTTGCTTTGAAAGGGGGGGGGACTAATTAATTGATTTGATTAAAAGTTGAGTAGGGGCACATAATG
This sequence comes from Dipteris shenzhenensis, assembly GCF_047967505.1. Classification (NCBI taxonomy): domain Eukaryota; kingdom Viridiplantae; phylum Streptophyta; class Polypodiopsida; order Gleicheniales; family Dipteridaceae; genus Dipteris; species Dipteris shenzhenensis. Next base: position 52,869,322 of record NC_141610.1, on the reverse strand, counting down.
AGAGGCATGTGTGCCATAGGAAATTCAACAACTTATCCATGTGATAACAAGAAAACGTTCTTGTGCTGATCATTATATTGGACAATTTATGCTAAAAATTTTTGAGCTCATCCTCCCTCAAAAAAGTACAAGATTTCATTGTATCCTAGATGGGCTTTGGCACATACATTGCTTAGGTCATGAGCAATACCATGTCATTATGTGATGTTCAATGCATGCAATGAGACAGATGAATTTCACATGAGTGGGGGCATGTTGTAGTTTTTCCTATCCCATGGTTTGGTCAAAGATCAATGGACCTTGAATTTGAAAGCACATCTCTCACCCCCCCCCCCCCCTCTCTCTCTCTCTCTCTCTCTCTCTCTCGCTCGAAACCATTCCTTATGGTCTGTCATATGATTAGTCAATGAACCAATGATTGTCACTTGGTGGTTGTGACATGCTCCCTATCACATACTTTATAGCAAATAAATGTCCTCCTGATTCTCTGTCATTGCGTAGTTTCATATTGATGGCGATCATCTTGACCTCTATTACCATAGCTAGGCTGACAATAGTAATTATGTTGGACATGACCATACCTACCACATCTACAACACTGCACATAGCCCTATGCGACCTCCACCTCTACCATGGGGTAGTGCTCTTCCCCACCCTCTAGGCATTAAATTACCTCGGCCTGTAGGCATAAACTCACCTCTACCTGCTTATGGCCATATCCTTGACCATTGCTGTCATATCCACAGCCAGATCCTCCTCGATCTCTAGGTCCACCATGGCCTCGACTGGTAAAAGAACTAATCTCTATTTCAGCCACTGCTCGATGCTCCCAAGCCACAAGCTTGACCTCCTCGATCATGACTCCTAAAAGTTTGACATATGATAATGATACTCTGGACCTAGACCATTGAGAGTCACCATCATCATAACAGGTGAAGCTGGCCAAATCTTCAACAATCTACTTGACTTCTCCAACATTGTTAGTAATAGACTATGTTGTTTCCTCTCAATGCCATGTAAATGTTGCTTTTTAACTAGATCGTACAAGCATACATTTTTACAATAATGTCCCATTCTTCTACGAGCTTTCTTGATGTGAAGGATCAAAGTTTTTGAGACACAAATTAAAATCCAATGTAATGCTTTTCGAGATTTTTAATCCCATCCTTTATACTATTTCACCCATCCTCCATTGGATTTGCATTTGGCAAATTGAGGCATTCATCCCTCACCAATGATCAATTTCCATAAGCCTGATCCCATGAGGAAGTTCTTCATACGATATGACCGTACACTATAATCTTCCTTAAGTGAGTTTCTTCCTTAATAACTTGCGATGTCTCACGCGTGGTGCCTTAACTGCCAAAGATCATAGAATATGCAACAAATCTGCGTAAAATCAGACAGTCTACCCTCAAAAACCACAAAAAATCAATGCCAAATAGCATCCAATATCCACATAGATTGTTTCAAAGCGTGAGTGCATCATCTTCAACATGACGGCATTCAGACCACTAGCGTCATGTTGATCTACTTCAACCCCAAGCATTCTAAAACATGGGCTATCTAGTATCCACAAGGCTCAAAGCAGCCCTGTTCGCTATATTTTGCTCCTTTTATATATTCGATAACTACCCATTGCATTCCGATGCTCAATCTGGCTCATATGCCATATATACATACCATTAGGCAATTCGCAAAACTATTTGGACAAACATGCATTTCAAAGCACTTTTTTCCGATTGTAACAATAGCAACTTTTGGTTGCTTAGCAAGCATGATAACTTTTGTTACAAATCTCAAACTGGTTTGCTTAGCTTGTTCAGAGATCCACAACTCCGTTTAATTTGGACTGCAAATCCTCATGGACTGGAAGGTATTCAAATCATAAAATGGCTGCCCGGATATTTCTGCACATCTCCTATTTCTGCCGGAGTGCAATTACATGTAGTTTCTTCGCATAGGTTCCCTTGTTTTGGTAAAAGCGCAAACCAACAATGCTACAAGCTGCTGTGAATTTTGCAGAGGCAATTTCTTTTGCTTGGAAGGGGGAAATTTAAAAAAACTGCAAAAATCTCTCTTTTTGTGGAGATCTTGGTGATGTGATTCCATCATCCCTAGATAAGCCAAGGATGACTGTGATATTGGACTTGAATGGATTCTTTTAACTCTCTACGGTTAGTGCAGGTTTTGACATACTGTTGCTATACAGTGTTGGCATTCTTGTAGCACCAGCTATGTTTACCATTTTCTCTGGTTGCGCTCCTTTCATTCTCCTGCGAATGAACGCTTTGAGTTGTCATGTATGCTTCTACTTCTCTACTCTCCTTCTTAGGACGTTGTACACAGCATCGTGTGCTAGCAGACTACTCTATGTTGAGTTTGACGGAAGCAAGAGCTCTCTACTCCACCTAAAACTTCAGTTGCGCAAAATGACAGTTCAATCGGCCGTAATCAACAGCCTCTGTCGTAACAGCAATAGCTAAGCAGAGATGGAGACCTTAAAGCAGTCCTTTGTAGAAGAAGAGAAGCCTTTGCTAAACTTCCGTCGATCAGCATGAAAAATGCGCTAGTAATGGAGTTGATGTCACATGGGCGTTGAGCTCCCTCAAATGGGGTAAGCGCACTTGAAGCTAGTATCTGTCAGTCTAGACGCAGCATCGTTTCAGAACATCTCATGCAAGTCAATGCAAGGTTGTAGATAGCGGATGTGCAGGACGAAATATAATTCGGAAGTGTGGTACGGGCTCCAGAACCAAAGATTAACACTGTGAGTTAGAGGACATAAGGCATTGCATAGTTGGATAATCACAAATGTAGCTCGGCACACAGATGAAGCCAACAGCGTGGACAAATGGCAGCTTCTATGTCGATATGGATAGGAAAAGACTCCACCTGCTTTGATACACAATGTAGAAGGAGGGAGAGGAGTACATAGAGTGAGAGAGGAGTCAACCATCGTCCAATCTATCTTTATCTTTGCTTCTCCATTTGAGGAAGGTTCACACCACCCGCCCGGACACGCTCAAAGTCCGCAGGAAGGTGTGTCCTCCCAGGTGGACCAATCAAAAGACCGACTACCCATCCCGTGAAAAGCTGCAGACCACAAGTCCAGAGCCCGTGAAACAATCTAAGTGGGTATTGAACCAACTAAGTGAGAGTGGGCCCTCTTTCCACCCAACCAATCGCTCATTGATGCAGTAAATGGGCAGCTCATGTTTATATCTTTTCCTCCAAGTGGTGACGTGTCCATCAAGCTCTCTCTCTTCCTAGGCAGGTGAGTGGTTTGGACCCACCCTATGTAGACTTCTTACTCTTATCCATTCTCACCCACACATATTGGTATCCCCTTATCTTCTTAAGGGTTTGTTCACACATACAACAATTATAATATCACAATGTTACAACATATATTTTAACATATGTACTATTTTTTTGTGCTCACAAAGGAAAGCTAAAAGTTTTGTCGTAGATATAGCTCGTAAATACTTTTGGTTCTAGCAAATACTAAGTTGACGTTGAAATTACTTGAATTCATTATGGGAAAGCGTTCGTTAACTATATTTGCAAAATGTTCTTGTGTCAAAAGATGAACAAGATCTATTTTACCACTGAGAATTTTTCTTTGATGGAGTACTAATGGCATGAATTGTTGAATTCTTGGCCACCTATATGTTTCTAGATCATTGGAGTGAAGTTTAATTAGGCATTGACTGCATCAAATTTCTATTTTTAAAAATAGACCCATGTGTTTATGGAAAAGTCATCAATAAAAGTGGTAAAGTATAAGACATCATTTAAAGATGGTGTTGTGTTTTGGTGAAAATATGAACTCTTAAACCATGAATTGGGAAATGGTCATTAGTCTTGCTCAACCATACATCTAAATCTCTCTTCATGTGGAAGTGCTTAAACCAAGTTTAAACTCTTGAGATAAATTACGCTCCTAAAATTTAGGCATCCACATCTTTTATGTCATAAAGTATCAAGGTAAACATCTTAATTTTGATGATGAGCAACATATGATCTTTGAATTGGAGTTGTTGAAGATGGTTTAAACATTTTGCCAATTTGTGAAAATTTCTTTTATTTATTGTAATAAGGTTGGTTTGGGTTCTCACACACGTGCCTTGGTCTGTGATCCATGAGTGGATTTTGAGTGACAGCTTACATGCACAATGCTCCCATATATGATGGGAGTACTACAATGAGGGCGGTGAGACCTAAGAGGCATCGCTCAAAAGATTTGTTTAATGAAGCGCTTGAAGTAACTTCAATGAATTATGGTTGTCCATCGAACAATGCCGCTCAAGGGGACGGAGAAGCGATGCTAGAACTAGAGAAGGCAGAATTTGAGAAAGAGATACGATTGTAAAGAATTTGTTAGGAAGCTCCCTCTCTCTAAGGAGGAAGACTATAGTGTATTCTGCGGGTAGATGTTGCGAAAATGGAGAGAGAGAGAGAGAGAGAGAGAGAGAGAGAGAGAGGGGGCGGCACGATAGGAGAAAAGGCATTATTGAAGATATGGGAGAATAGAACTCTATCCCTGACCTCTACAATATGATAGAATGCTAAGGGGGTGGTCTATAGTGCCACGACATCCCAAGTGGTCTCAAATGAAAAAAATGGAAACAATCTCATGTCCTTATGAATGAGTTCAATCTCTTTTGTGTCGATGTAGAGAACCCTATACATCTCTCCCACTGACTTTTAATGGTAAAAATAAGGTTGACCCAAATACAAGCCATTATGTCAGTCAAAATAGATGGCTGGTCGCCTCAAACATGTGCACATCTCCAACACCAAATCTACCACAATATAAGGCTAGATACTAGCTTGTGAAGAAGGCAAGGAACCTTGAGCTGGAATAGGAATTAAAAGCAAACATTGCAGAACCATGATGCTAAACTCTATAGGACCACGTCTCAGGCAACGCTGCATGAAGAAAACATGGTCACTAGCCTAAGACTCATATAAGTAAAGGCACTACACCCTTTTCCCCATATAGATACTCCCCATGTCATAATAAAAGACCGTGTTGAAGGATTGTGGGGTAAGAATGGGTTGCACAAGATAGCTACCTATACACCATGCTATATTGAAAATAAAGATGAATGTAAACATGAATCCCTTAAGATTAAGGTTAGGGTTGACCCTATGTTGCAATTGATAACATCCTTAACAAGAGGAAGATTAAAATGATATGGAGATGGAAATGGAGATACATGTTGAAATCTATACATCAATATGATTGGATGTAGACCCTATGTTCCATATCTATGGCGCAACTTATACCATCCTTAACAAGAGGAAGATTAAAATGATATGGAGAAGAAGATGGAGATGGAGAGGGAAAGGGAAAAACATGTTGAGATTTATACATATGTATGATTAGAGTGGTCTAGTTCTACATCCAATGATAGGTGGATGTGCATATTGGATAGGGTTTGGACGTGGATAATGGAGACATGGTTCCCTACTTAATGGAAACCCCAACCTTATGAGCATCAAAGGTTGACTCCTTCAGGTTGCAAAAGGATTGTAGCTTCCACTATGTTTTGTGTGGGAAGGATGAGGAGGGCTCTATATGACTCGGTCTTGGTTGAGGTTGGAGGTAGCTCTAATTGGTTCATTCAAACTTTTTTCAACTTGTCTTCCCTATGGTTGTACATTTGGGTTCAAGACAGCTAAAATGCAAGGATGTGCAGACAATAGATGACTTTATAAGGACTTGTGGGAGGCAAATTGGTGGCCATAAGGTAAGTACAGTATGCTCCAAGCTCAAAAGAATGTATGATTGGAGGAGATTCATTCGAGCTTTTCTACAAAGGGGTGGTGCTTCGAAAGGTCATAGACATCCGCATCACTTTTGCTTTCTTTAAAAGGATGAAAAACCAATAATGAGGCAATACTACTCTCTTGATACAAAACGAGAACTTGAAGATCCTACAATCTCTTAACTAGCAAAGAAATGCTAATTAAGGTATTATCTTTGTAGTTTTCTTCAGTAAAGCTTCCACACACTACCAAATAAGCAACATATGCTCATATATCAAGTTCATGTTGTTTGAAAGATTTCAATCTTCTTATTGGAAGTTAACAACAATCATTCAGCTTGTCAGCTTATATCGTCCTTTCCCTTCTAGTAAGGTTTTTCGTGATATAAGGATTCTTGATTGTCGACTGCCACATTCTCCATTCAACATCTCTCCTAAATTTTGCTTTAACATCAACTCATTTATACTTGTGTGCTTTCCACTAAACTTGTACTATAGGCTTGTTCTCATTTGCCTTCTTAAAATCTTAGTCTCTAGTGGCCGTTGGCAATGGGCATGGAAATGGGTGTATTCGCTACTATAGGCTTGTTCTCATTTGCCTTATTAAAATCTTAGTCTTTAGTGGCTGTTGGCAATGGGCATGGAAATACATGTACTTTCCCATTCAATAATATAACACAAGTCCTCTTGTTCTAGTAGGGAGTGCTTTTGGTGCCCCATTGATTATGAAACATACCAGATTCCTTTTCATTGTTTGGTTGTTAACTTTTTTATTGCCTTTTCCTATCACCTTCTTCATTTCAACTTTGGCTTTAAAATTTAATGTCCTCCTTGGCATCTCTTAGTTTCACTCTCATCTTTAACCCTTCTTATCTTTGTTAAATAACGTGCTTAATTACATTGTATACACCATTTAATACCTTGCTTGGGCAATTCCATATTTGATGTCTTTGTGGTATAAACAATTATTTATTGCAACAAATAAAACAATGTCAATCTATACATTTGGATAATCTCCGCACATGCTAAGTTGAATGAATTTATCATGAGCTTACTCATCTAACTTCTAGATTCATGTGTTGGTAATCTCTTGCAAATTTTCCCACTTCACCTCTTGTTGCCGCATTTGCAAGTACAAATGTCACACGTGGTACTAAGATGCTCATTCACTCACACCGATCGATTCCAAGACCACATGTTTTAACGTTCTTGTAATGGTGGAGGTTTCAAAGGTCACAAACATTCTATGCATCAATCCCACATCCCAAAATCCAAGATCTTAGGTAAGAGGGGACAAAGCTACCTCTGTGCAAACAATCAATAATTTACATTCAAAACATTTAGTCTATTCTTGATATTTGTTTTATTGGATTGCATTGGCATGCATTTGGACTAATCCTTCAACTTCTTCCACATAACACATTGGATATTCTACTTCCTATTCAAGCTAGACTTCAATTCTTTAGTTGGACATGTCACATAGCTAGAGCTTCAAAGCTAGGTTAGGAGCTTATGGGATGCTTTGGTGAATGAAGACTTTGTCGAAACTATAGTGCATACATTCATTTCGGTATTGGATTGAATCTTGATACTTAACCTATAACTTGAAGTGGAGACTATTTGTACACTTGTAATTGGTGCCCATACATACTACAAATTACAAGCCTATATGATCCTCATAATATAAATTATTGAGAAGACCTTGCTAATGGGACACAATAGCCTAGATGGTTGTCCAAGCTCAATACTTAGTCTTGATCTCTAAATCAAACATTCATCAATTATTTGCCATGAAATGCCTACACAAGACTCCCATTTTGGGTATTGGTCTTTATAGCCACCATAAATGCATTGAGACACGGTGTTGACAATACACAATTTGGGCAAATCGTCCCCTAGACTCTATATTCTTAATTCCTTGTTTTGCAATCGTCCATCATTACCACATTGGTTTGTAGATAGTTGTAATATGCACATAAACAATAAAATGGATTTTTACATTGCATGAATTAGTTAAGCGAAAGATTTAAAAAAGTACTAATGGCAAGCCAACTTATAATTCCATATAGATCGTGGTGCCATTTTGCAGATTTCAAATATATGTTTTGGGGTATAATTAGACAAATCCCTATGCATTGACAACTCATAAGAAACTCAACTTAGAATCGAGCTGATGCTCTTCTCCCCTCAATTATTCAATCACTTGTGCTATGACCCCACCTTAGAATTATTGCCATGCCTCCCTTTGTAGATATATCCGTTAATATCTAGTGTCCTTCAATGGCTCCTCCTACACCTATGATACTTGGCTAGTCCACTTGCATGCAAATCTCTTTTGGGGTTCTTCCACCACCCACCTATATCAAATGGCTTGTCTTTCCATCTTTTATCTTGGCTCCTAATCAAGTCCCTTCAATTGAAGGCTCTCCTATATGACGCTACACTACTCTAGCCACCAACCCACATGCCCTCACAGATCCTCTTGATCATCTCTACCATGTAAACTCTAGCCACCAACCCACATCCAATTGTGCCTCTTCTTGGATCATGTCTACCGTGTAAAATTACCAGTTAGATACTTTCTCTACTAAGTGAAATCTCTATCTTTTGCAAGGTGTATTGTAGACAAACTTAATGATTCTTGGTGCATTTTGCATGTTATTTGATGGTATGCTATTGACGTTCAAGGATTTTTTATGAAGGACTATAATGTTTACTTGTAATGGTTTTGGATGACAATGAGAATGCACATAGAGCAAAAACACATGAGCGTGTCATGAGATTATGGTGATGGAAAGTTGAGGGAACCGTGGCCACAAACTAATGGCAACAAAGTTATGCTTTCTACAGTGGCCTCAAGTCTCATGATTGGCAAACATTCTTGAGACACATCGTCTGAACTAGACTCGACAGTCTTAGCATAATTAATTATGAAATCTGTTTCTCAACTAGACTCTTGCAGTAACGATCTTAGCATATTCCGCTTCTGTACAAATCAGGCATTTGCATGTGGTTGTTCCTGACTTAGTAAGGCCTTCAACATTGTCAGTGCACCAATGAAGTTTACAGCACCAACCTGATATAATAACAGGAACTCCACGTTATATAAACATACCTTCAAATATTGCACTAACTCCCAAGATTTTTTGAAAGAAACATGTTTTTTTCTGGCTTACCTTTCATAAGGACAATACTCTAAATTAAACCAACACAGGAGATTCGAATGCCATTCCAGAAACAGTTGCTATAATCAAACATTGTGATGCAATTTTTATTGTTTTTGTGGAATATACATGCATACATACATACATGTATGTGTGCATGCACCCACCCAAACACACACGTATGTATGTATGCATGTATGCATAAAGGTAGGTAGCTAGATACGTAGGTAAAGAGAGAGAGGGAGAGAGAGATAGAGATAGATAGATAGATAGATAGAGAGAGAGAGAGAGAGAGTGAGAGAGAGAGAGAGAGGGGTGCACACACACAACCCATAGAAGTTGAGAATACATTCTCAGGACACATCATATTTTCCAAGATCACACAGCTTGCATTTTCATGAAAGTGTGACCGGTCTTTACAATCAAACAGAGAACAGGCTGCATTCGTTGGAAAGATTAGTCGCACTTGAGCCAAAATTCATCTGCCCCTTTTTTCCTTGATTCTATTAAGAAAAAAGATCCTAATGGCCCAACTTGAAACACTTGGCCACCCAGTGAGCCGACGGTATGTATGCAATGGGACAGTTCCCCCACCCAGGCACCAAAAGCAAGAAGTCCCATTGCAAGGCAACTATGGTGTGACAACCCTGTACCTAGAGAAGCCATGCACCCAAAGTAGGGAAGCTGACCCACCCCTTAAAGAAAAAAATAGACCCAGGCCTGCCACCCACCAATCAGAAGCCTGAGCTCACTCAGTGTTTCGAAGGTGTCCATGGAGATAGCATTCCACAGCATTTGGGTGCATGTATCAAAGCTCTACCTAGTTCTTTGGGAGCAGATGTTCTTTGAGAGCTCCTTGAAGCTGCTAAAAAGAAATGTACTATTAAATGGCTTATCAATAATCTTAAAGTCAGTCAAGGTCATAAGTTGGTGACAACATGGTCCAAATACTCTGTAATGCTGTCCATTTTTCTTAGTTAAGAAGGAATTACATACCAGATGTCAGAGAAGTAGAGGTAGGTTGCTTGCTTAAGGCCAAAGCTACTCCGCAGCATAAAAGGCCTTCCTTGCAGGCGCCTTGATGCTGGTTCCTGCTCCAGCCTTCCTGCAGCCTCCATGCCTTCTTCTGTACCTGACCAGCCGTACCTGCCACTGTACTGCCTCTGCTGCTGCTGCCGACCAGGTACCTGCTCTCCTGCTGCCGTACTATCTTTGTACTTGCTGCTGTTGCTGCTGTACCAGTCACAGCCTTCTAGACTTGTCCTTGCCGTGCCATTTCTGCCTAGATAGTGGGCTTACTGTCAGCCCTAAATGCTGACTTGGATGGACTTATGGGGTGCCCTAAAATAACCCTAACAAGGACTTGATCTGTTGCCCATGTGGGCAGCCATGTTGCTGCCCATATGGCGGCCTCACCGCTTCCCTACATGTTCATCTACTCATTTAGTATGCTGAGATGTCAAGCCCCTGAGCTCCCCTCATTTGGGGGCTTACAGGTGGGGCATTGACCCTATTTCTCCAACACTAGATGCAATAACTACAGATGGAAAATGAAATGTGTTGCAATGTAGTCTCAACAATGAACCATCAAGAGACATCCATAATGTAGCAAATTGAGATCTATACTTTCAATTCCAATGATAAGATCACAATTTTTGTACACTTCATGCAAAAAAGAGAATTATAAACAAACTCTTACATTTGCATCTCTTCTGCATCCTTCTTCAACTTTTAGGCCACTTTCTCCTTGCCTTTAACCTCAAATCCTCTTAACTCTCTCTTTCAAATCACTGTTTTGGAAAATCCATCTCATAGAGAGACAAGACATAATGAGTAGTAAGGGTTACACAGTCCATATGATTATATTATGTACAATCTATGACTTCCTTCTGGGCATAACCCTTAGCAACCAATCTGGCTTCATATTTCCTAATGCTTCAATCACTGTTGGCTTTAATCCAATAGAAGTGTCCATCAAATATCCTTAAATTTTCAATTCTAAGCTCTTTCACAATAAAAGCCTCTTCAGAAATTTTGCTTAGGAGATCTTTGGTTACAGTTCGGTAATGGAGGTACACCCCTGTGCTTACTGCTTCAGCCCATCAAGAGTTGGTATATTTATGGCCTCAGGCATGATCCTGGTTTTCTCTTCTTAAGTACAGCTCATGTGTTCAACAATGCTTCAATCACTGTTGTCTTTAATCCAATAGAAGTGTCCATCAAATATCCTTAAATTTTCAATTCTAAGCTCTTTAACAATAAAAGCCTCTTCAGAAATTTTGCTTAGGAGAGCTTTGGTTACAGTTCGGTAATGGAGGTACACCCCTGTGCTTACTGCTTCAGCCCATCAAGAGTTGGTATATTTATGGCCTCAGGCATGATCCTGGTTTTCTCTTCTTAAGTACAGCTCATGTGTTCAACAATAATGCTCCATTTAGGAGTATAAAAAATTGTCTATTCATTACAAGATTTGACAAGCTTTGTTTATATTGTCCTTCTTTATCTTTATCTGACCTAATAGTCTTGACACCTTTTGCAGTTTGATTTTCAACTATGGCAACGAATTTATTGACGTATCTAAGGACCTCAAAGTTTTCTTTCATGAAGTATACCCATGTCTTCCTGGAATAGTCATCTATAAATGTCAGAAAATAATTATTTAAGCCTACAGATCTGACATTAATCAAACCACATAGATCAAAATATATCATTTCAAGGAAAAGCTACGTCGTCAGAAAACACTATCCTTCCACTTGGGGTGAGCCTTGCGCCCGTCCCTCAATATTATATTTTCTTGGCTTTCATGTCTAAGGACATGACCTTATAATTCTAGAGCCTACTTCAGGATTCCAAAACCAGATTACCATTGATATGGAAGACAGTGGCTGGAAGCAACTGCTCATAACAAAATCCCTCTCCTAAAAAATGCATGAAATTTTATACGACCAACAACCTTGAAAGTTACGATCAGAGTTCCAAATCAAATCCCGACAGGTACTCTTACAACAAAAGTTCACTTCTACCTCACAGCAGCCAGAAAACAGTTTGTAAATTATTCAACTGTGAAAATTCGGCAGAGAGTAGAAACCGATTAAAAGAAAATAAAAGAAAATAGTCAAGCCATTTAAAACTCATATCCAGATGAAAGGGTGAATATTTTGTTAGTGAAACTTTTACTTTGCTACATACACAGGAAAAAAAGGTGATTACTTTTCATGCTTAGTACTAAGGTCACCTATTTAGAAACTAAAGCTACACATGCAGGAAAAAAAGGTGAATACTTTTCATGCTTAGTGGTCACCTATTGTATGAATGCCATTTAGACACGTATTACAAACTTTAAGCCCAAGCCTCGCACACAAAAGATTATTGGATATAAAGAAAGGAGGGGGATACAACCAGTAACAAATCAAACTTACAAAGAAAAGAGGTAGTGGAGCAGCACCTCCAGCCACCAACCAGCAGAAGCTTATGAAAAGAAACTGTGAAACCAAACAACATAGCATAATGAATAAGACTAGTTATCATGTTCAATCTATGAATTTAGGAATAAGCAGAAGGGACAAATTAAAGAAAAGGCACAAAGAAACAAGATATAATAGTCAGCTTCTCTTCACTTGTCTTAAGTTATATATTGGAAGTAAGGAGAGAACGTATTACTATTCGACCAATTACAGTTGACATGTAGAAGGAGTCAGCACCATTGTATCCCTTTGCATCACCATAGGCAGTACCCAAGTAATATACACCAAAAACCTGGCAATTGGTAAGCCAAAAGCTTAAATTAAAACTGTATCGGTGTTATCTATGACCTTGAAACTTCCTAGTTAGCATTATCTATCTTACACAGTGCAATGCATTTTTTGGGCAGAAGGACAATAGGCTTTGGTCAGCCTTAGTGACAACAGCAAATATTTTTGTTAAGGTTATAGACTTTTAGATGCAATCCATGAAATTAAAATTTTCAACCCCCCTCCAAAAAAACAAAACATTCAAAGACCTGTGAAACCAAAAGTTATTCAAATTGGGCACATTAAGTACTTTGTGTTAGTCATCAAAATCCAAAGTGTCCCCATAGTGCATGCCTGTATAATCTGGCTTATTTGAAAATTTCTTGAAAACACCATCAGGCTTCCATTTCCATTATTAACTCTGACAAAAAATCCTCGGTTTGTAGCTACCTTAACCCAGTGCTTTGAACTGTGTTTCACACTCCATAAGAACCCAAAGATACACTTTTGAATCTAATTGGTCACTTGCCATAACTTGTGAAGAAGGCGCATCAGCAATAGTTTTCACAGTTACCCACAAAACAATATTGCTGAGGCAATTAGAGAATCATTAATGCAATTTCCCCCTCGACTTAATTTATTGGGAATTTTCAAACTAAAGCACTATTGAGAATCTCTAGTTTGTTTTATTCAACACTGTTAACACAGATTGGTACAGCATCTAGTGACAGAAGTTGACATGCAAACATGCAACAGGACATTAATTAAATTTAGCACTGTGACTAACTTTTAAAGTAGCTTAAGAAGCAACTAAATTACTTGCATCAACAAACTTTATGATTGCCTTAATTCAGTGTATATTTGCTGGGTATGTGCAAAGCTCTCATTATATTCACTATTACAATATCCCATCAGTCTGCCTCGTGTGTCCCCTTTTTCACCAAGTTTGTGAGCCAGTTCAGGTTCTGATTCCCAATTCAATATCTCTTCATTTCCTGCCCAGACCTAGCAAACAATTTGCTTCCATGGGGGATGCCCTGTTAAGCTGAAAGCACCATCTAGTTCACACCAGACCAAGCCTGCTTCCAGGCTCGTTTCTCATATTAAATAAGTGGCATGTTGGATACCAGATTCTACTGCATACCCTCTCAGAGACCCCTCAGTTTACACAGAGATTGATCTAAAAAAGCTAATTTAGAGGGACATATGGCCTCCAATCTTTTGATGCCTTACTGGAACTTTGAAAACTAGAGCTTCACCTCAAATTTCTGGACTAGTAATCCCACTCCTCAAATTCATTGTATCAGTTTCTTTTAGTCTCATAGACCTTTTTTAATCTTCCAAAGACTTTTAGTAGACTTTCTTTCTTTCTTTCTAGACAATCCCACAATACTCTTCGAATTTTCTGATCTCAGCCTGCCTAAGGGGCTATGTTTTAAACAAACACGGTTGGGGGGTGATAACAAATGGTAACAAAACATACTCTTGTGTACGACCACGCTAACCCTCAAATTTACGCTTTTGTTGTTCAAAAGAGTAGAGTGAATGCTAACTAGAACTTAAAAGACACATAAAACAGAAAACATTAATGTAATTGGTCAAGTAACTCTGCAGGCCTTGGTCTGACCAGGAGAAAAACAGCAAACGTTGAAAATGACTTTGCACAAAGAACTCAGAGGACAACGTTCACCTATAGCCTATCAGATGTGATACAGGGAATATGATTTGAGTGATTAATAAAAATAAGAAAAAAAGATTCCTTGGGTTTTAAATGGAAGCACACCGATATTGAGTTCCAATTAGGCCTAATTTCTGAGAACCCTAAACAGGTCAACCTATTCACCACGTAAGTAAATGGTGAGCTAGTCCCTAATCAGATCTTTATTGAGCTGGAATCACCATCTTGACAGCAATCAAACAAAGGAAACACACCCTACCTAAGCCTGGGCAATTTAAAAGCATTGGGAACACGTTGACAGGAAAATTAGTTGCATTTTTTATTAAAACATCTAGAAAAATGGTTTGGCAAGATCAACCCAATCCTCAACATAGACAAATGATGGCACACCCCACACCATATAGCTCCGAAAATTAGCATAGAGAAACATACCACTGCAAGAAGAGCTCCAACCCTGATCCATTCCACTCTGATACTCTTCAATTCAAAGACAATACCTGGAAACAAAATTCTGTAGACATTGGATCATGGCCTGATATATAAGTTAAAGCAGAAATTATAAAATGTATATCTGTAGCTTTTGCCAAAATGTATAGAGAAGCTCACCATGCTGCATGAGATATATATATAGAAATTTAGATATAAATGCTTCAAATAATGTGAGTCTCAACAGGAATGGGGTTCAGTACAGTAAAGATTTGATACCAAGCAATCTGTGAAATAAAACATTTCAATTTCAGAGAGCAGTAAGTGCAATCAGAATCAGCCTCCTAGATTCAACCTGTGGTGTTGAACCTCATTAAGGGTAACTGCTTGACTTCAGAGATGATTCTATTATGTTACCACACATTGACTTAGAGGATGCAGGTTTGCTGCAAGTCTCAATGGACAGACGAGCCCCTAACACATCTTATGGGCAGGCATTGCTTGATCTAGGCAGGATGCATGATCTCATTATTTATAATGGTCTTGATAGATGGCCATCCTCGGGTGGTTTTACTTGCTTCCCTCATGGAAGGGGTTCCAGCGTCGTTGACTACATCATAGGATCCCCTGCCTTTGCCTCACGCATCACTAACTTTTCTGTTGCACCACTACCTCCTGGGGCTGACCACACCTATCTCTTCTTCCATATCTCCATACCCCGCCTCGGAGTACCCTTCACCCCTCCAATCACTCACAACACTTATCAGGATATACATTTCTCTATAGTCTTTCACCTAGGTACTCAGCAGTGAGCACATCTTTATACACTCCTCACATATATTGACTTCATACACCTACTAGAGGACCGCACTGCCCTAGTCACCCGCTCACTTCATGAAGCTGCACTTCGCGCCTTTCCTCACACTACTCGCTCTACTTGCCCACCACCACTTGGGACTGTCCCTTGCAATAGTTGGTACGATGATGAGTGTAAAGCTTTGTTGCAATAGTTGGTACGATGATCAGTGTAATGCTTTGTGCCACCAACTCAGATTCGAAACCAAACATAATCTACCAAACGAACTTGACACAATACGTGGGTACCATCGATTGGTTCATAGGATGAAACAAGAGTTTATCCGCCGAAACGAGGAGTAACAACTCCAAAGAATTTTGGCGGAGATTTCTAGAGAGACGGTCCCCTTCACCTCTCGCCGACACTAAAGTTTGATATGGATATACACGCACATTACATGTCATCCTGGATCAGCCCACTCCTGACCTTTCACACATACCTCATCCAACTTCTTGTACACTCTTCACTAAGGGGGTGTTAAGGACGCTATGATGAAGCTTCATAACGGCCGAGCAAAAGATCATGAGGGTCTATGCACTGAATTCATTGCATATGGGATTAACGTCCTTGCTCCGATCCTAGCAAAGCTCTTTAATGAAGATGTTTGCCTTGGCTTCCCACGCACTTGGACTCTTAATACTATCTCACCTATCCACAAGGCAGGGGATCCCATGGACCTGGGGAACTATAGGACCATTATGATTGGGCATGTCATGTCCAAGATTTATGCATCATTGCTTGATTGGGAGGTCAGTCCATTCACAGAGATGTGGGGGCTTAGAGCTTATGGACGAGTCGGGTTCAAACATGATCATGGGACCATGGACCACATTCTCACGCTTAGATGTATTATTGAGGAGGCGAGGTCACGGAGACGGAGCGTTTATTGTTGCTTCGTGGATTTCCGCAAAGCCTTTGAAACAATTCCTAGAGCCCGCTTCATCAGGCATTTGCAAGACTTGTGCTGTGATCATGAGATTATTTGGTCTGTTATGGCACTTTACGAGAGAGTCTCAGGCAGGGTTCGGACAGGAGCTAGGTGGACAGATGAGATTTTGAGTATGCTTGGAGTCAAACAAGGATGTGATGTCCTTTATCATCCACCTTGTTTGGCCTCTACATCGATGAGCTTAAGGCAATCATGAAGACACTAGGGGGGTTTGGATGCTCTCTTGCTGGCACTTTGATTCATATATTGCTTTATGCAGATGATGTGGTACTCCTAGTCTCCTCATTTGAGAGACACTTGGATGCCCTATAGTATTTCTATGAGTCGCATGAAACTTATGGAAAAACCAAGGTTACAATCTTCAATACATCTCGGGTCACGAGCGGCTTACTTTGGACAGGTCACCGGTCAACATTGTTTCATCATATACCTACTTGGGGGTTATCTTTTTGTCATGTGCACGGATTGGTATCTAACGTGTACTGGGTACACAAGACTAGCTCAGGTAGCCTGAGGAGGCTTAGAGCTAGGCAGGCTTGATTCTCAGGTTGAGTGGCAAGGGTACAAACCAGTTAGAGGTCTTCGCTATTTTTTGCGCTTGGGGCCCGAGTCTATATAAGGGGCCCAGAAGTTCAGTTCTCAGAGAGCCGATGGAAGCAAGTCTCGTTCCCAGGTGCTAGGTCT
Source organism: Dipteris shenzhenensis (assembly GCF_047967505.1). Lineage (NCBI taxonomy): Eukaryota > Viridiplantae > Streptophyta > Polypodiopsida > Gleicheniales > Dipteridaceae > Dipteris > Dipteris shenzhenensis. The sequence continues at coordinate 52,852,057 of NC_141610.1, read as the reverse complement.
GATCCTAGATTGAGTCGCGGATGCATACTTGCATCATAGCGTAGCCCAAGGCCCAGCAGCAGATCCTAGGCTTCACAGCGCCACATGGTGGTATGGGACACTAGGCTGGTTAGGATCTGGTTGGGAGTTCGTGCTAGTAGCTCAACTCGTGGCTCGGAGGAGACATCTCCTGATTCAAGATTGCATCCCATAGATGTCATGGTTGGGTGGAGAGCAACCTGCTCACTTTTCTCATGTTTGGTGTGTTCTTGTGTTTGCTTGCAAATCAGAGGTTTCAAAAGTGCTAGGGTCGTGTCAGTTAGTATCAGAGCCAACTCTTGAGGTAGAAACTTCTGTTGCGAGAATTTTGGACTAATTTTTCTCCAGGTGTGTCCTAATTTCGAAATACGTGTTCATTCCTGCTGGTTCATCAGTTAAGGGAAGTTGTATTAGATTGGGATAGAAGGAAGGAGAGAGAGAGAGTGCAGGGTGATTTCGTTGTAAGATGTGACAGGCTGAGAGAGAGGGAGAGAGGTGTAGTTAGGAGGAAGCTGTGAGGTCCGGGTAGAGGCATCAGAAGGGAGTCAGGAGAGAACGAAGAGCTAGGGCGAACCAAAGGGGATCCCCTGCGTTGGCCGGCTGCTCAGGGATTGTGATGGCAGGTAGAAGGGGAGCGCAGGAAGGTGCGCAGCAGGATAGGGCTAGATCGCAATCTAGGCCAGTTGCTTTTCGGGGGGGGGGTTGACGCTTAAAAAAGCACTATCCCTCCATTTTTGGAGGGTGAGCTTTGGAAAAGCATGGCTTTACTAAAAGCCTGCTCTCCCGCTATTAGTTCGGCCAATTTGCCTTCTCCCATAGCTTGTAGATTGCGCAACATTCTAGCCCCTCTACACCTTCACGCCTGAGAGCTAGAACACATGTACGGCCTGCTGCAGCACTTTGTACGGACAGCCAAGAGCGGAATCCCAGGTCCAAGAATCCGAGCTGACTCGTCAGCTTAGCACAGCCAGCTTACCTTCTCCATCGACCAGCTTTCCCTTCTTCCATCGCCTCCTTCCTGGCCAGCTTTCACTTCGTTTCTACCTCCTAGCTCCGAGGCCACCTGCTTGCTTCCCTTCTCTAGCCTATCTTCTTTTCAGATCAGATTTCAGTCATGGCTGATTCCGTAGATCCCGAGCTTGCGATGGGAGACCAGGATATGAACTACCATGCGGAGGATGACCAGGGTCTCTACAATGATTTGATTACGAAGACAGCCTTAAGTGAATTCACCACTGCTCTTGATGAAAAGTTTGAGCAGGTTAACACGAATCAAACGGGGTTGACACAGCAACTCCATGTTGGGTGTTGGAAGCAATGGAAGCTCAAAAATGGAAGCACAATGGAGGAAAACGAGATGCTATAATAGATTGCTGCAAAAACTGAAGTGTGGAGGCTCAAGGGAGAACCAACATAACAAAACCCTAGGGCTAACTACCCTAACTGGACTAAGTGTCCTAACTGACCTAGATGGTACATAAACTAACTATACCAATAGTCCTAACTGACTATAACTAGGCCTACAAGGCTCATACCAAGGTATAAGTGGCATCTATGGATAGCCCATGAGATAGCCTACAAATTCCCCTCCATGGTATGGGCTGAAGTATCCTGGACATGGCTCAGGATACCTAAATATCTAGTGTCACGGTTGCACATGTCCGTCTCGTAGGATATAGCAACCTATGATTGTACAGAGTACAACAGGACAAGTTACAAAAGGTACTTTGTTTAAAGCTTGCCGAAAAGCCTCAAACTTAGGTCGAGGTAGAGCCTTCATAAAAAGATATGCCAAGTTGTCTTCAGTGGGAACATAAGACAACTCAATATCACCTGCTGATAATCGCTCTCTCACATAGTGATAGTGAACCTCAATGGCTTTGTGCGAGCATGGAAAACCGGATTCCGTGCGACAACCAAAGCACTCTGACTATCAGTGAAGATGACGGTAGGAGCAGTCTGATATGCACAAAGATTTGCAAGTAGCTTCCGAAGCCAAACACACTCCACTGTAGCTGTAAAAGCCGCTCTGTACTCAACTTCACAGCTAGAAGTAGCAACTATACTCTGCTTCTTGCTGAACCAAGAAACACATGAAATACCAAGCATAAAACAATTGCCACTATGTGACACACGAGTGTCAAAACAACCAGCCCAATCACTATCAGTGAACTCATGCATGACAAGTGAAGTATCAGCCCCATAAAGAAGGCCTAAATGCTGAGTGCCTTTAAGATATTTGAAAACACGCTTCACGGCATGCCAATGGTGCATAGATGGGCTGTGCATATATCTGCTTAACTGTGAGACAGCATACTGTAGATCAGGTCTCGTATGGCATAGGTTAATCAAACAACCAACTACCTACTGATAAAGAGTGACATCTCATGTACCGCTGCCATCCTCAGAAGAGAAGTGAAAACCAGTCTCTAATGGTGTGGATACTGGCTTGCAATCCTCAAACTGAAAACGCTGCAAAAGATGTCCAATATACTTGGATTGTGACATCAAAATGCCCCCCTCACTGCTAGCAAATTGAATGCCCACATAGTAGTGCAGAAGACCAAGATCACACATAGCAAATGTCTGCTGCAAATCAACTTTAAAATCTGCAATTTGCTGAGCATGTGTCCCAGTTACAAGCATGTCATCCACATAAAGGACTAAAATCAGCAAATCTGTCCCACGTTTGCAGATGTAAAGGGTAGCCCTTGTAGGGCTGTTCTAAAAGCCAAGTGTGAGCAAATGAGAATGAATTTAAACCTCAAAGCCAGGAGGTTGGGAAACATAGACCTCTTCCTGCAAATGCCCATGAAGGAAAGCTGTCTTAATATCAAGCTGATGTATCTGCCAATGAAAGTGGGCAGCAAAGGCAATAACAATGCGAATGGTAGTGATCTTAGAAGTGGGAGCAAAAGTCTCCTCAAAGTCAATGCCATGCTGCTGAGCATAGCCCTTAGCAACAAGACGGGCTTTGTAACGGTCCACTAAACCATCAGCTTTCCGTTTGAGCTTGTAAACCCACTTAGTTCCAATGGCATTCTTGCCATAAGGCAAATCACACAACTCCCAAGTGTCATTCTGATGGATAGAATCCAATTCAGCTTGCATGGCCTTCATCCAACAATCATTCTAAAAGGCATCTTGATGACATAATGGCTCTTCATTGCATGCTGTAGCAACCAAAGCATAAGCAACAAAACTAGCATGCTCTTTCCAGACAGCTTCTCTCGTATGGGCTGGCAGAGGAGTGTCTTGTTTGCTGTCTTTTAATGTGTCAAGGAGCCAACAGGGTACCTTTTTAGGCTCCTGAATTTTTGCTCTTTCTTGGTCAAGAGCCCGGTGCAAATGATCCTGATCAATGATAGGCATATCAGGCTGAATTTCTGCATGCACTTGGGGCTGTAAATGACCAACAGATGGAGGAGGGACAACCTCAGATGGAACATCATCCAGAGCATCGGATGGAAACAAAGGCATCAAGCTGTCAAATATGTCTGGGGCATCAACAATGGGCTGTTTTTGACAGTCCAGCAAAGGCATAGTCGAAGATTCATCAAACACAACATCCCGACTGACAAAACACTGCCCGTGCGGGGCTGATATAGCTTATAGCCCCTGCTCTCTGAACTATATCCAAGAAAAATGCATTTAATAGCTTTATCATCCAACTTAGTGCATCTCAGTGAAGGCACATGAGCATAAGCTAAGCATCCAAAAGTCCTCAAGTGGGAAATGCGAGGCTTACGACCCGTCCAAGCCTCATAAGGTGTGATAGTCTGCAATGCCTTTGTAGGACATCTATTCAAGATGTAATTTGCACACATGACGGCATCCAACCACAACCTATTAGGCAAATGTTTGCCTTTCAACATGCATTTGGCCATTTCCATCGTTGATCTATTCTTCCGCTCAGCCACGGGATTCTGTTGAGAAGTATAAGGCACCGTGCATCGATGATTAATGCCACGGGAAGCCAAAAAAACAACAAACTCCTTCGACATGTATTCACCCCCCCTATCTGTATTAATGTGAGCAATGTGCAACCCACTCTCATTCTCAGCCAAGGCAATAAAGTGCTTGAAGCATGAAGAAACATCAGACTTGGATTTCAATGCGAAAATCCAAGTGTACCTGGTGAAATCATCAATAAAAGTAACAAAATAGTAAAACCCCCCAAGAGCTGCAACCCTCATGGGTCCACAAACATCACTATGAACCAGATAAAGCTTACGTGAAGCACCAACTCTCCCATCCTTGGGAAACGCAGCACCGTGCATCTTACCAAGTAAGCATGGTTCACAAATGTTTGGTTAAGCATATGCATTTTGGGAAGATCCACAACCATATCTTCCTTATATAACTTCACCAGGGCTTCAAAATTTAGGTGTCCAAACCTCTCATGCCACAAATGAGTATCTGCCATGGTAGAATCAATAGCAAAGGCATGTGCATCGACAAGTGCAGCATCATCATATGAACATCTGTCATATGCATCAAGTCTGTAAAGACCGCTAGACAATGTGCCAGTCAAAACCAGGGTAGAGGCATGTGTAACATCATACACTGCACACCTCACACCATCAAAAATAACCTGAAAGCCACATGTAGCAATGGCTGAAATAGAAATGAGGTTCTTACGAATGCCTGGAACATAAAGCACATGCTCTAGAGTGACAATACCACCAGAGACAGAAGTAAGAGCAACTTGCCCAATACCTTTCATGGTATATGATGCATTATTGGGACATGTGAGACTGCCCCCCTTAGATGTAAGCTCCAATGATCTGAATAACTTCCTAGAGGAAATGATGTGCTTGCTAGCACCACTATCAAAGAACCAGGCATCACAAACATCTAAAACTGCCATACAAGCATCATGAACATCAGGATTATACTGACGAGTAACCAAGAAAGCCCAATGGTGGTCTTGTGCGAAATTAGCGAACTCATGTCGATCTTCTGCACTAGAAGAACCAAATACTATAAGGCCAGACTCTTTCTTTTTCTTTTCAGATGCTATGCACTTCCTGCATTTAGAAATATCATTCCCAGGTTTTCTGCAATAGTTACATCTCTTCTTCTTTTCGTGATCCCCTGAAGAAGAGGCACCATGTGAATGATCAGCATGGAAATGAGAGGGCTTTCCAATTGAAACCTTGCCTTTACCTTTGTGTTTATGATGGGCAGCAAATGCTCGATTACTAGCCATAGTAGCATTGTGATTCACACGGCTTTGCTCCTCCTGAAGAAGAAGAGCAACAAGCTGGTCAAATGAGAAATGATTGGCATCACCCCCTGCAACCCATCTCAATGTAGTAGCAAAGCCTTAATATGAATCAGGAAACCCATCAAGGGTATTAGAAACCAGCTGAGAATCAGGCATAATCTCATCAATGTTGGCCAACTGCTTTTTCAAATCCTTCACATTAGTGAGATAGGCATCCATGTCATCACCCTTATCAAGCTTTAAATCTTTCAACTGCCTACGGAGATAGGCAACCCTCGCCTCATTCCGCACCTGATACAAAGATGCAAGTTGATCCCATGCTTGCTTAGCTGGCTTACAAGACCGAATATGAGGGATAATAACCTGTTTCACTGAAAGAGCAATCAAGGCATGTGCTTTGGCATCACGACCATCCCACTGAATTTGCTCCTGTGAAGGAGGCAAAACACCTGGAGCAAGAGGTGCAGGAGTCCTGGCTGTAGCAGTAGAACCATCACCTGAAGACCCATCACCTGAAGAAGTAGAGGCTGCAGGTGTAGCACCAGTAACAGTGCGTGTAGGCTTGGCCTCAGAACCTTAAACAATATGCCATAGATTCTTGGCAACCAAAACATGTCCCATCATGTATGACCACATGGGGTAATTGGTGCCATCAAGCTTGTCATCGGCCCCAATCAGCCCAAACAAATCATCTTTGCACCAGACATGGTGCTGAAATACAAGGCAAATGCACCAACTGGCAAAGCAAATGAGAGAAAGGCAACCTCTCAGAATCAAGTGCCAAAAAACCGCCCAAGCTTCAAAGCTTATGTCTGCAAAAGACTCTACTGTCCCACGGTGTACCTGTTGCAAGAAAAATCCCCAAAGGCAACACGAGGCCTTTCCGAAATGCAAATGAAGCAAAAAACAAGCCAATGCAACAACGGCTTACCCAATGATGAACAGCAGTGACAGGCTCTGAAAGCGAGCAAATGAGGGTTGGAAATGAGAATTACAGCAAAAGAAGTGCTCCCACGAGGAGGAGAGCATGTAGAAATGCAGAGAAAGAGATCCAATGGAGAGAAGCTCGCAGCCCGAGGCAAAGGGATGCCCAATGAGGAGAGAAGGGCTCAAAGAGAAGTCTTCGGATCCATTCAGCAGCTCTAAATGGCTCCAAACGCCAGCACGCAGCTCGAGGCAGCTCCGAAATGCTGGCACGCAGCACGGGGCAGTTCCAAAATGCTGGCATGCAGCTCGAGGCAGCTCCAAAATGCTGGCGCGCAGCTCAAGACAGCTCTGAAATGCTGGAAAATCTAAGAAATGACTGGTGCACACCCCGAGGCAGCCCGTACTGCAGTGAATGTACTGAAATTCTGACAAACCAGATAGAAGTACGGAATTTTTTGATAGATGTACGGATTTTCGTACAATTTCTGACAGATGTATGGATTTTTGTACAATTTCTGACGCATGTACAGATTCCGTACAAATTCTAGCGCATGTACGGAATTTTTTTATTTAAAAAAATTAACAGGTTCAGAATTCCGTACAGATGTTGTAGATGCTCGTGTGTGGCCATTTTTTGCTGCAGCAGGCTGGAAAATGCACCGAAAAACAGTTTCCTTCGCGAGAAGTGCTCCAAAGTGCGGTCTTCTCGCTACAAAATGAGGTTTTTCCGCGACAGAAGTGCTTGGAAAGGTCTCAAACACTCATGGGAGTGTAAAAACCAGCAAGATCAGCAAGAATAAAAGCTCCAGAGGTTGCCAAACAACTTGGGAAAGCTGTCAATGGCTGAGGGAATGGATTCCCAACCTACTCTAATACACTGTTGGGTGTTGGAAGCAATGGAAGCTCAAAAATGGAAGCACAATGGAGAAAAACGAGATGCTGCAAAAACTGAAGTGTGAAGGCTCAAGGGAGAGCCAACATAACAAAACCCTAGGGCTAACTGCCCTAACTGTACTAAGTGACTTAACTGACCTAGATGGTACATAAACTAACTGTACCAATAGTCCTAACTCACTATAACTAGGCCTACAAGGCTCATACCAAGGTATAAGTGGCATCTATGGATAGCCCATGAGATAGCCTACACTCCAAGGGATTCAGACTACACTCACACTTTTGACTAGCACTGTTCACGCACACACGCATGTGGATGCCATGGCTTCAGTGTTAGGTCCGAACATCGCTCCAGATCCTTTTCCTGGAGATCAGAAGTCTCGTACCAAGAAGGTTGTTGACACTTGGTTGCACAAGTGGCAAGTACACTTCCAGTTTCACCCTTATCCAGATGACAAGAAAATACAGCTTGCAGCAAGGTTTATGTCAGGAAAGGCTTTATTGTGGTGGAAGGAACTCCGACCCAAGCCTGCAACATGGATAGAATTTGAAGGGATCTTCTAGAAAGAGTTTCTGAAGGAGGAAGATTACGATATCGTAGGCAAGCTCAAGGCCCTCGATATGTCCAAGCTAAATATGACTTTTGAGGTTTATCTTCAAAGGTTCGGGATTTGCAGACCAGAGCTACAAATTTTGTGGATGGTTTGCCTGACTCGTACAAGTTACAGATCAAGAACAACAAGTGTATCACTTTGCAAGAGGCCATGAATTACGCACGCATCTATGATGATACCATCGCCAGCGCAAAGGCAACCACAGTTGCCGACACGGGTGGGAAGAACAAGAGGAAGTTCTTCCAGTCTACCACTCGTACCGGGGAGTCGAAGTTTATAGACAACGCCTCTAAGAAACATTCGACTCATGCGAAGAATGGTCGTGCCCGTTTCCTTCGTACATTGAAGTTAAAGAAAGAGAGACGTTGCTTCATATGCAAGGAGTGGGGCCACATAAGGAATGATTGTCCTAAGCGTAAGAACCAGATGCAAGCGCCCGGACCAAAGCTTCAGGGACCGAAGCTCCATGCAGATCTGGGTATCAAAGCTAAGGGAGCTAATCAAGTTTCGATGACAAGTATTTCTGTAAATGTCATTACTTGCCCACTTTCTTGTAATTGCACTTTTAACAATTCGTTATTTGGTTCCCATTTCCGAGTTTATGGAGAAGTTAGAAACCAAAGAGTTCACATTCTCTTTGACCCAGGCAGCTCTCACAACTTTGTTAATTACAAACTTGTGCAGAAGATGGGGCTGTTCACGATACCTAGCGATCACACCTATGAGGTGCAGCTTCCAGCTGGGATGCAGTTTTGGGATCGCAAGATTGAAGCACTTTCTATCCAGATTCAAGACTACACAGCTGCTCTTACGTGCTATGTCATGCACTTGGAGCATGTGGACTTGTTAATTGGAATAGAGTGGTTTAAAACCCACGATATTCGGGTTGGATGGAAGAAACATACCCTTTCTTTTTTGGATAAGGACACCCAATTTTGTATTCAGTGTGATAATATTCCCTCTTCTCAGGGACCTATTGTATCTACGATGCAGCTTCGGAATATAATAAACACTTCTCATTATGTTGTGTATCAGTGTGTTTTGATTCCGCTTTCCTCATTTGTTGTTTCTATTGATAACAAAAATAATTTAAGTGTGTTTGAACACCGTGAATTGAGAACGTTGTTAGATGATTTCATAGATGTATTCCTTGCTCAACTACCAGAAGGTTTACATCCAAAAAGGGCAGTAGATCATCGCATAGATATAGTACCTGGGGCTCAACCTATTAGTGTTCCACCTTATAGGATGAACCAGCTTGAGGAGGATGAGTTAGCTTCACAACTACAAGATTATATGAATATGGGCTATATTCGCCCAAGTAAATCACCTTGGGGAGCACCTGTTCTCTTAAGAAAGAAGAAAGATAATTCGTGAAGAATGTGTATATAGATTATAAACGATTGAATAAAGTAACAATTAAGAATCGATACCCTCTTCCTCGTTCCGATGATTTGGTAGACCGTTTGGCTGGAGCGAAGTATTTCACTAAGATTGATTTGCGTACGGGTTATCACCAAATCCGTACCTATGCTAAACACATAGATCGAACCGCATTCCGACTAGGTATGGCCACTACGAGTTTCTCGTATTACCTTTTGGTTTGACCAATGCTCCTACCACCTTCCAGCAAATGATGAACGATTTGTTTCGAGATTTTTTGGGCAAATTTGTTGTCATGTTCGTAGATGACATCTTGGTATATAGCCGAACGCTAGAGGATCCATTGGACACCTCCGGATTATCTTAGTTATACTAAGACAGCATAAGCTTTATGCCAAGATGAGTAAATGTGACTTCTTTATGAAGGAGATCATTTACTTCGGACACAAGATTTCTTCTGAAGGTATTAGCATTGATCTGGATCGTATCCAGAGAAGGTTTTAGAATGGCCTATCCCTCAGGCTGTAAAACAACTTCGTTCTTTCCTAGGATTCACGGTTTTTCTAAAAAAGTCTGTGCGTGATTATTCACACATCACGGCACCCTTAACCAACATATTGAAAGGTCGTGGACGCAGGTCTACGAAGCCGAACTCTTGGAATGATGCATTGAACAAGGCTTTTGAAACCTTGAAGTTAACTATCAAGGAAGCACCCATTCTTGCATTTATATACCTAGATGAATCCAGGAACATTCCCAAACTCATCCTCTAAAAACACAACATAGTGCACTTTCAATCTCATGATAGTCACTCACAAGGTTGAAAACCATAAACTCCATCATGCATAACAGGGACTAGCTACTATGACATCCCCACTGACGTCATCAGCGCCCAACAGTGGGTATAGACCATAGTATAAAAATATGCTCTCACACATACAAATCCACACACCCACACATACTTGAGCATCCATTTACACAAAGTCTTCGTACTAAGTTTCTGTCGACACTCCGGAGATGAAGGGCAGACTCAGCCATGATGAAGGCTAGCACTAAAGGAGAAGGCTAATCAAAAGGTAGTCCAAAATCTCTTCATTCAAGCTACAACTGCTTGTGAAGTCTAAACATTTTCATTTTAGTCTCTCCCCAACGAGCATCTAAATCTAAATCTCGCTGATAGGGCAACGCACCATTTAAGATAGAAAGAATTATCATAATACCAGCAGGCCGCAATCCTACCCGGCCTTATGTTTTAGAGGCCGATGCGAGTGATTTTGCGATTGGGGCAGCTTTATTCCAAGAGGGCAGACCTGTAGCTTTTGAGAGTAAGAAGCTAGACAACACCCAATATCGGAGGGCCATGGTAGCTTGGAGCACCATCATCTTTCCTAAACATGAGCCTCAGCATTATCGATCCTGACATTCACTACACATTCGTACTAGGTAAGTTGGTGATCAGAAACTACTTGGAAATGAACGTGGAAGGATTTCTTTAACAATTAGAATCTAGCATGCATTCCCTCCAAAGGTGATGATTGGCCACCTAGCATGAATGCTCACTTTGGGTTTCCATGTCCCCTCCTGGCAGCAATTATTAGAAGCTAGTGACAAATTGGAGGATCCCTCAAAATAAAATCACCATTAGACCTAGGACAAGAGGGATCCTTCAATTATGCTATTGATGACTTAGGATGTCCATTGAGTTTTTTAGATGCATGCACTGGTCCAAGTTGGTAATCTTTTACAAAAGAGACTAGTAAGTTCAAAATATCATGTATCTAGATAAGTGTACTCAACGTACCAAACAAAGTCACTGGAAAGAGCAAAAGTGCAACTCCAATGACAAAGATGTAGGCTCCTGTGAGAAATGCCACCTGTGAAGGCTTCCTTATTGATCTTACATCAACTGGAAACCATGCCTTGTCCTTGCTTTTCAGCACTCCCACTCTTTGTTCTTTGACTGCCTTAATGTTTCCATCTGCAGCAGATGAACCTTTGAAGCTTTGAACATCTGCTTTCTGGATCCTACCACATAAGCCAGGTCTTAGCAAATTGACTGAAATTCACTCTCAAGCACTTGCACATACACCCAAATTATTGTCAGGTTCAGGAAATATCATGAAGTTATATATAACATGACTTATTTCTAAAATACCACTGCCAACTGCATTCATAGCATAATAGTGAAAAAAGATTATCTCAAAAGACTTTACCTGATTTCACCACTTGACGCTAATGACACGACTTCACCAAAATGAGGTGTGTCACTAATTAGTCCACAGGCTACACAACCAGCAATGCTAATCGCTGTGTGCTTCAATTGAAATGCAAAAATAACAGCAAGCATGTCTCCACTTCTACCAGCATGAGCTTCTCCTTCAAGGTGCCCCATTACAATGATGTCCCCATCTGCACGTACAACAGCTCCCCTGTTCACATTACCTTTAACCTTCAAAGTAAATAATATATCAGTTTAATGCACATGCAGCTCTTTACACATCAGTTGCTAAAACAGAAACACAAATTTAATCCATCAGATCATTCCCACCCATTCAGAGTGGCCAACTGTGGTATCAGCTGTTTAAAACTTTAGTATTAAGGCAACAATATAAAAGATAGCTTAAGAGTAGAGGACTATTATCACAGGTATGTCACCCACAGGTGAATGCAATGCAATTTTTGCCTGTACAATCATTTGGCATAGGCTCTGCCTCATATGTGATCTTCTAAGGTGGAAGCTGTAGATTAGGCAATCATGAACACAGGACATGGATAGGACAGGCAGCATGGAGGGGGCCAATTCAACAGGTGGCCAAATGTCCTTGGGATAGCCATGCGGCTCTATGCTGCCATGCAATCCTGAAGCAGGTTTGAGGCTGCCAAGTAAGATAAGCACAGAAAGGGAAGGTATGGACAGCACAAAACCCAAACAAGGCGACAAAGACGCAAAGAGGACCACAAAGCCATGTAGCGGCAACCCAAGGGGCTGACTGCACAGACAGACCCTGATTGGATCACTAACCTCTCTTGCAGGTCAGGTCAGCAAGGGGGGGCATCAGTCTACAGCACCAGGGCCTTGCCTCCATATTCTGCATCTAAGTCTACAGACTGCATCCCTCTTCAATCAGCAGCCTTCAGTGTCAAACCAACTGGACAGCGTCAAATCAAGGGAGTACTGAGGTTACTAACGATCAGCCTTGAGCAGCCTTCATGTGAGCCTCCATGTATAGGGCAACGTGCTCCACTATGCCTCCTGCTAAATTTGTGGAACCACCTGCCAGGCTCTGTCAAAAATCCTGGTAAGGATTCCTGCTAAGAGCCTAACACTTGGGTAGCCTGATTGCGCATCTTGGATACCAAAATAAGCTAAAATGGTGCACCTCTACCGATCAATGGAAGTTTTGTGAACAAAAATGGAGAGCAAGAGTGAGAGTGAGCAAACATAAGTGTACTAAATAGAATAGTGGAATGAAGTGAGTACAAAGAAAGAGTGAGGGGTTTTGTCTAAGTGACAAAACCCTATCCTATCCACTAACCGTAGTTAGGGATTGGATCGTGGTTAGAAGGGAAAACCTCAATGAAGGAAAAGTGTCCCTAACCTACTTATTACAATACATTGGCCACTGCCTAGAATATGATAATAATTTTGACACCCCCCTACAGTGCCAATGTGGTGTACAAGGTAGTGATCAATCACCAAAAGGAGAGAAGTTTAGGGCACTATGAAATGCCTCAAAATTCTCACGTGGAAGTGCTTTGGTGAAGATGTCTGCAACATTGTCATGTGTTGACACATAGATCATACTGATCTCCCCTGCATGCAACTTCTCTCTGACATAATGATAATGAACCTCAATGTGCTTCGTGCGAGCATGAAACACAGGATTCTTTGCCATTGCTATAGTACTCTGACTATCACTGAGAATTGGAGAAGGACCCTCGAATAAGAGACGAAGATCATGATCAATCACCAAAAGGAGATAAGTTTAGGGCACTGTGAAATGCCTCAAAATTCTCACGTGGAAGTGCTTTGGTGAAGATGTCTGCAACATTGTCATGTGTTGACACATAGATCATACTGATCTCCCCTGCATGCAACTTCTCTCTGACATAATGATAATGAACCTCAATGTGCTTCGTGCGAGCATGAAACACAGGATTCTTTGCCACTGCTATAGCACTCTGACTATCACTGAGAATTGGAGAAGGACCCTCGAATAAGAGACGAAGATCAGCGAACAAATGACATAGCCAAACACATTCAACTATCGCTGTGAAAGAGGAAGTAGCCACTATAGATTGCTTCTTGTTCAACCAAGAAATGCAAGCTTTGCCCAAAAAGAAACAATTACCACTAGTGGACTGCCTAGTATCATAGTCTTCAACCCAATCTGAATCACTGTAAGCATGCATCTGCAACCTTGAGTCCTGTCTCATTCTCAACCATAGCCACAAAGTGTTTGAAATGCAAAAACACTTCTAATTTTGCCTTAAGACCATATACCCAAGTATAATTGGTGAAATCATCTATGAATGTAACATAATAAAGATAACCGCCAAAAGCAGGTGTCCTCATGGGACCGCAAACATCACTGTGTATGAGCTGTAATTTCCGAGTAGCTCTTACTGCAATATCCTTCTTAAAAGGAAATCTATGCATCTTGCCAAGGATGCAACCCTCACATGAGGAGGACATGACTCCAAAGGAGGCAATGCATCAACCATAGCATGCTTCTAAAGTGTCATTAAGCTGCCATAGCTCATGTGCCCATACCTGGCATGCCATAACTCCGCATTCTGCATTGCAACAGTGGGAGTGCTCACTGAAAGTGCAAGATCGGATCTTTTTTCATATATGTTAAGTTGAAAAAGACCCCGATACAAACTGCCAGACAACATCAAAGCATAGTCACTCTCTTTGTCTCTGACTACACACTTAGCATCATCGAACATAACCTGAAATTTCCCTCTATTGAGAGAGGACACTGAAAGCGAATTCTTCTTTATACCTGGCTCATAGAGAACATCTGAAATTCTTAAATCTGTGCCATCAGTGAATGTGAGGATGATGTCCCCCACTCCACACATTGAATAAGAAGAATTATTTGCACAAGTCACCTTTTTTTAAGTAGGTGGAGGATGCAGAAGATGCAAAAAGGCTCTTCTTAGAAGTGATGTGCTTAGAAGCACCACTATCAAAATACCAAGTATTCACTGTCTCTGACACTGAGAGAGCATGCATCATTTGAAGGATCATAACTGCAAGTCAAAAAATCATATGGATCATCATCAATAGTTGTTGTAGTATCTGAACTACCCACTGAAGAATCTAAAATGCAAGACAAAAAGGCATAGTGCTCTTCCACATAGTTTGTTGTAACATCTCCCCCATCATGTGCATTAGGAGCTGATGCATCTGACACAGCCATACCGGAATCCCTTTTCTTTTCTTTAGCTATGTGCTTCTTGCACTCACCAATATAATGACCTGGCTTCTTGCAGTAGTGACAAATGCCCTTCTTTTTAGGCTTATCTGCATCACCCTTAGACTTACAAGAGGGCTGTCTTGAATCAGCTTTATGCTGATGTGCGGGCTGATTGGCATGTTGCTTTTGCTGCCCTTTTCCCTTGGGCTTAAACTTAGAAAGCATGGCATGCTCACCAGTCCGTGTTGCCATATTTCTTCGTGTCTGCTCTTCCTGCAACAGAAGTCCTACCAACTCGTGAATTGCCCCCCCCCCCCCCCCCCCTCAATGACAAATTCAGCGAGGTGTGGAAACCAAGATAGGACTCGAGAAGAGAATTTAGAGTGGTGGTAATCACCTCTCAATCCGGAATAACTTCATCTATATTCAGCAACTGCTCCCTCAAATCTTGAAGCTTTGTGAGGTGAGCATTAATATGCGTATGAGATAACTCTCTCTTCAGGAGGAAACTCTGGCATCATTTCTTGCTACAAACATACTCTCTAAAATCTCCCAAGCTGCCTTTGAGGTCTTGCATGACCGAATGTGAGGAATAATGAACCTCTTGACAGAAAGAGAAATTGTTGACAGAGCTTGTGCATCCCCAGAATCCCATCTTTTATGCTCTGTTGTGGGAGCCACTGAAGCAACAACTGCTCCAATTACTTGTGCTGCATTTTGATCTCTACCCCTGCCTCCAGCTATAGGAGTGATAGGTGTAGCCACAGAATTTGGCCTTACCTCAGCTCCATTGATATAGTCCCAAAGATGTCGCGAACCATAAAACTCCACAAGGAGTAGTTGGTGCCATCCAACTTATCTTCCTGTGTGAGGACTCCAAACACCTCATTGGGGTTTTTCTAAGCCATTTTTGCCAGATAAACTCAAAAACACAGCAAACCAAACAAGTAGAATCCCTTCCTGGGATGTAAAATGCACAACTAGAGTCTACCTAAGAAAATCTGTCCACAGTGACAGTTACTCTCAAAGCCTATCAAAGGCTTGAAATGCACCACAATGCTCTGCAAATGCCCAAAAATCTGCAAAAAAGTAGCAAAAGTATGCAAATTGACTCACACTGAGTCCAAAACTGCTTGCACATCTCCCAAATGCTCTTTCAACTGCCAAATTGCATCCGAAATACAACAGCATATCACCGGGACTTGGAGGCCATGAAACAGCTTTATTTACAGGATTCAGATTTCGAAAAGACCATGAGAAATATTCAGCAAGGAGTATCTTGACGATCTCTCATGAAAGATGATCATCTTTGTGTGACCCAAGACATGCGAGCCAAGGTTTTGGAAGAATGTCATGCTCCTCCTTATGCAGGGCATCGAGGTATTCTGTCTACTACACACGCCATTGAGAAATATTTCTTTTGGCCAAGGATGCGGAAAGACATTCACAAGTTTGTAATTGAATGTCTTACGTGCCAAAAGGTAAAGTATGATAGGCACAAGACCCCATGACTTCTCATGCCGCTGCCCATACCGCAGGGATCATGGGAAAGCATCACCATGGATTTCATCTTTGATCTCCCACATGAGTCTCATGAGCTGCCATGTGGCTATGCCACATGTCAAGGCTGCCACATCAGCATGCTACATTACCAAAAACCCTAAAAATAGAAAGTGGTCATAATTCAATTCTGATTTCATGCCGTGTACCTAACAGCTTGTACTATCCAATGATGTACTCTAAAGTCACAATTGAGCCATAACTGAGATCAATAGTTTGTCGTCTTATCTTGTATCTCCATATCTCTTTGGCATGCTTCCAAGCTCACACCCAAAGCCTGGAGACATTCTCCTAAATGGTTGCTAGGTCCGTATACAATCTGTGCATTTGATTGGTCCCATAAATTGGGTACTCAGGTGGAGTGTGATTTCCAATGTCCCTCCTAACGGAGGTCATAACTCTGTGGGACACTAATGCCCGTATCCCCAACAAAGGGGTCCATCTTCAAATGCTAGACCTTGCCCTCATGTACCTAACTGAACAGTAGGAAAATATTTTTTTTCTTTTGCAAAACATATCAAATATAAATCTAAAAGAAAATTTACCAAGCAAGTGGATACGGTGTGAAGTCGGGTAACAGGGTCCAGGATTTTCATCAGGCTGACCGCATGGAAGAACGGTGTTGGAAATAGGAGGATAGAATCTCTCACAGCTCTCTTCAACCTTCAGCTCAAAGTACACTCATAATACTTCATGAAACACTCACAGACAGAGATCTATGTAGACAGCAAGAGATTCATCCACCAACTGTGGGAAAACTGAGCCCAATGTGAGCACAAAACCCCCCTCAAATCTGATGTAAAACTCTGCTGCAAAACTCTCCTCACAAGCCTCCAAGTGGGCATTGTCTGTGATGGACTTCAGTGGCTGGATTGAGTGAGGGAGAGGTAGGAGGGCCTCTTATCGCACTGGCCCTAGGGAATCTTCACCGACTGGCAGGGGTCGACTCAGCCCCCTGCACCGACTTGGGTAGCAGCCCAAGGAGCCACCCTGTAGTCGGCCATTTGGCTGACCCAGGCCAGATCCAAGCCTACAGATCCAAGCCTATATAAAGCCCTGGTGGCCTTTGCTGCCCTACAGCCAGCCCCTTTCCAGGCCCTTTGCAGGCCCCTTTTGTAGGCCCTTCTGCTGCTATGATTCCTTCCCAGCACCCTATCATCTACTGACCCTTGTCCCTTCCAATCAAGGGCTCACAAGATTCGGTCAGTAATTTATAGCAAAGGGGTTATGATGGCCATGATCCAATACCAGCAGCTGGCGTTCAATGTCTTCCAACGGCGCCATGAAGCACATGCTGCCACGGTCGCCCAATTCATAATGGCCAATCTCCATGGTAATGAGCTGCAGCAACAATTGGCCAATGAAAGGCATAGTCTTGCCGCAGCACAAGCAACTAGAGAAGCCAGCATACAGGTGGCAAAGAAATATAAAGAGCAGGCGGAGGAGATGCAAGCCCGCCTTAAGCAATTGGAGGACCAAGGAGCAGAGTTGTAATGAAAAACTGCGCCAGCGGTACCTCACTAACCAGGACAACTATTTGAAGCAAGAAAATAAATTTATTAGAGTCTTCGGAAGACCGATGGGTCTATGAGACTGAAAGAAAACCTGATACAAATCATAGTAAGGGTGGAGCTACTAAACGAGCATCATCACCCGTGCTGAATCCTAAGTCTGATCATACATAATCAAATACATCTGAGTGTGACAATGAAAAGAAAAAAGACTGGAGCGGAGCGGAATCCTCCGTATGTCATGTCGCCCTGGCTGGTGCATAGCCAGTGATGGGACGTTGGCGTCCGTCAAGGGGTGCCGTGCATCTCGATCTCTTGGACGAGGCTTGACGCAAGACCAGAGCCACTGTGACTCCCGTGGGATATATCCCGGGTCTAAACAATGACGGGAGGTCCCCCCAGAGTGATCTGTGTGTCCCCTTGATGTCTCGTGTGTCGACACGGATATTTTCCTGTTAAATCTCATACATGAGTATCAAAAAAATACACATTCGCGTGCTCCTATGGCATGTGCATTTATCTGATGGATGCCATACTTTTCACATGCCTTAAACTTATTCAAAACAAGGCCCATGAAAAGTATCATGTCTATGAAAGACCATTTGCATGGTTGGACACACATATTTTCCTTTCTTTTCCCACGTCTCATACATGAGTAACAAAAAATATGCATCGACGTGCAACTATCACATGTGTATTTATCTAATGGATACAATACTTTGTGCACGTCGGGTCGGGGTCTCTGTCACGCCTGCGGCTAGAGACTGGACGATCAATGTCACTTGATGGAAAGAACTCTGTGATCCTGCTCTGAGAGGTGTCTAATGATGTGGCCAAGCCCCGTTGCCTGAGTAAGTACTCTCTGTGTCGGACCCCCTCGTGAATGAAGTCCGTGAGGCATCTCTGATCTAGGTAGGCGAGGAATCTAGAAAGGAGCCCCGAGCCATCTCTAAAGAGACAGTGGTAGCGACCTCAGATCTCGTAGTACACTGGGCACCTGAAAATAAAATGCTCCTCCGACTCAACCTCCTGACAGTCGCACAATATGCATATGCATCGCTCCCTGGGGATCCCCTTTGCTCTGCCGCTCTCTATGCGGAGACGGTGTGATGATACCCGAAACTGTCCGATGGAGATCCATAGTGAGTGAGGCATATGAAGCTCAATGTACCCCGGTGGTGTGATGAATCCCTCCTCCGAAATACGAAGACAGTAATCTCTATAGAAACTCAGCTTCACTGGAAGCTCCCTCGGCTCCAACCAGGTCCTAAAGGTGTGTAGCTGGAGAAGATCCTCTCGAATGACCTAATTGGTGTGTGGCCCGACCAGGATGGTGGGTGGGAGTAATGGAGGGGCATGTAAACTGTACTGACAAGGAGGTATCCTATCGATGTGGAACCCTAGTCTCACAAACCATCTATGAGTCCGTGCATACCAGCATCGCTCGTCTCCCTCTGCTGCCAACCTCATGGAGGAATCGAGAGCCAACTATGGTAACCTCTGTCTCCCTGATGTGCAGTCCCCATATGATCTAACCCGGTGTAGATATGTGATGGTCTGAAAGGCTACATCTAGCTGAAGTGGAGAAGCACCAAACTCGGCCTGAATGATGTGATGTGGTACAAATGGTTCCCCCCGGATCATCCATGAGAGCATGAGGATCTGCAGGCGCTCCACCCGTGTCCACTCTATCTCTGACATGTCAGGTCCCCAACAAGGGCTGCCATACATACCGGCTGGTCGGACCAAGGAGTCGAAGAGAAGAGCCTTGGTCCGAGGGTCTTGGAAGTGGGAGTGGAAGCATTGTCTCTCTAGCCGAGCTAGTGAGGCGTATCCCCTACTCAGTCTCGCCTGCATCGCTGGTCTCATCGTGAAGATCAGGCTGGAGAAGATGACCCCCAAGTAAGTGTATGAGGATACGATCTCAACTGGTGACCCACCGAAAGTGAACTGCTCCGTTGCATGTTTGCTCGAGAGGTGTTAAAGATCATGACCTTGGTCTTGCTAAGGTTGACCTCCAAATCATGGGATAAACAAAAAGCCTGCAGTGCATCCAGGTGTCGCTGGAGCCCCTCGTGTGTGGACGACAAGAGTGCCACATCATCTACATAAAGAAGAATCATGATGATGATCCCGGCAAGTGAGCAACCGGTCCCTCCGGAAGCCCCCATGAAAGTCTCAAGCTTATCAATGTAGAGACCAAACAGGGTTGGTGATAAGGGACAACCTTGTTTGACCCCTATGGTACTCAAAATCTCATCTGTCCAGCCTGCACCTGTCCGAACTCGGACTGAGACTCTCTCATAAAGTGCCATGACTGCCCGCATGATCTCCTGATCAAATCCCAATGTCTGTAGGCGTGTGATGAGACGAGCTCGAGGTACTGTGTCAAAGGCTTTGCGGAAATCCACAAAGCAGCAATATACCCTCTCCTTCCGTGATCTGGCCTCCTCAATGGCACTCCTAAGTGTGAGTATGTGATCCATAGTCCCATGGTCTCGCTTGAAACCAGCCTGACCCTCTGCTCTGAGCCCTCTCATCTCTACGAACAGGCTGACCGACGCATCCAATATAGCTGCATAGATCTTGGACATCACATGTCCAATCATGATAGTCTTGTAGTTACTCGGGTCCATGAGATCCCCTGCCTTGTGGATGGGGGTGATGGTGTCGAGGGTCCAAGTGCGTGGGAAGCCAAGGCAAACAGCGTCATTGAATAGCTTTGCTAGGATCGGGGCTAACGTGTCGATCCCATATGCAATAAACTCAGTGCATAGCCCCTCGTGATCCTTAACTTGGCCATTGTGCAGTTTCAATGCCGCGTCCTTGACTCCCCCTCTGGTGAACAATGTGCAAGTGGTGGGGCGAGGAGTGTGTATGAGATCTGGAGTGGGCTGGTGTGGGACATCATAAAGATGGTGTGCATACGTGTGCCAGACTCTCGTGTCAGTGAGGGGTGATGGAGACCTACGCTCAAGGAATCTCCGCCAAAAATCCTTAGAGTGGGTTGCTGTACAAGATGTTCAGCAGGTCCTCCTCATTTCGACGAAGAAATACCTGCTTCTTCCGACGTACGAGACGTCGGTACTTGCGTACCGTGTCTGGTGTGTTCGGGGGGTGACATCTGGTTTCAAGTCGAAGTTGTCGACGATAAGCCTTGCCCTCCGCATCGTACCAGTTGTTGCAAGATACAGAACCAAGAGGTGGTGGTCTAGTGGACCATGTGGTGTGGGGAAAGATTTCGAGGGCAGCCTCGTGGAGTGCACGACTAATCAAGGTAGCACGGTCCTCTATGAGTGGTATGTGATCGATGTAGGTTAGGAGTCTGTTTAGGCATCCAGAGTAGGCAAGTGAGAGGCTGTGATCAAACTGTATGTCGTGGTAGGTGTCATGCTTCCTATGTGGTGTGTGTGGTGTGGCTAAGCGTGGGGTGGCGATAGTGAAGTATAGGTATGTGTGATCAGCTCTTGGAGGGAGTGGTGCTACGGTGAAGTCGGTGATACATGAAGTGAAGGTAGGGGATCCCATGATGTTATCTACTACACTAGTGCCCCCCCCATGTGGAAAGCAAGTAAAACCACCTGAGGAGGGCCATAGGTCAAGCCCATTGTAGATGATGAGATCATGCATCCTGCCTAGAGCGTGTCCATATGGAGTAACAGGCCCGTGTCGGGTCCGATGAGATCCTGGTCATACCTGCTCCGTCTAGGTCCATGTCTGGTAGCATGATAGAATCGTCTCAGAAGTCCAGGAGTGGTGCGTGGCGCATGCTGGTCCTGGCATTGAAGTCCCCAACAAGGAGAACTCCCCCGCGGGCTGAAAGGTCTAGGATATCCTGATGTAAGGGTGCATATGGCGATGTCTCACCCTGGGATGTGTCTGGCAAAAAGTAGCATATTGCTATGAAAAGGTCACGAGTGGCTGTGCGTTGGATCCAGATCCACATGAATCGGGAGTGTGCGTCCTTCCTCTCAATGGAGATGGCTCCAACGAGTGAAGACCTGTACAATACTGTGACCCCACCTGATCCTCGAACTTCTCCTGTATCCATTGTCTCATCCATGAAGGCTAACTCCCATGTGTAGCCATAGACTATCGGTAGTGGACGCTCTGGACTCTGGTGTGTCTCCGTGTAAAAGACTATGTCTCGTCCTGTATAAGACTCCGAGAAGTTCCCTAGGTCTGACCATAAGGTATCATTACAGTTTCAAATGGTGCAGGCTAGGGTCTTGGAAACCTCAGTCTCACAGGCCCCATCCCCCTAGGGGGTACAGGTGAGAACGTATCACACAACATGTAGATCTCAGCCCTACACAATACTCTCCGAATGGAGAGAGAGACAACAACTAGCAGCTATGGCAACAAGTAGCTTTCTTGAAACAAGGACCGCGCCTGGAGTACTCCAATCTTATTCAGATAGCAAGCAGCTGAATTTGTCGGGCTCACGAGCGCATCTCGTTATCTCGCCACACAATCTCTTGGCCCATGCACAGTCGAAAACACCTTCACACACTACTACACCACACTCACCGCACAGTCCACACCCTATACTTTTGACCTCACCACACCCCTCCCTCATAATGCCCTTCAATTTTGCTGACTCGCTATCTTTTGCCAGCCCCTCTTTTTTACCCAAAAAAAATAGACTTCCATTAAGTATGAATAAAACCCGCTAGAGCAAGCTCAGGGCAGTAATACATCATGACGTGCATGAAAAAAACTCCTCAAGAAGAGGTACAAAATAACCAAGGTTGAGGCTGGAAATGCAGAATTTGGTCAAGAGAACCCCTGCATACCCGTCCAAATAACCATCAGTGTACATATAGTGTCTGTCCATATACTGGCCATAGTCTGAGAGGGGTGAACCTGGGATCCACCCAATGCCTCTGTGCACCTAGCTCTCCATATATGCCACCTGATATACTCGCTAGTATCTCCCAACATGAAATAAAAGAGGATAGCGCTGAATTGGTGAAGGCCAAAGATGGCAGGAGAGGGTGAAGAGGAGAGGGGAGAAGTAGAGGAAGGGGTAGAGAGAGAGGAGAGAAAGAGAGAGATGGTAGAGTGAGGGGAAGAGAGACTTGTACAGTCCCTCCACATGTCCCACCTAAAATCCCCACTAAAGGGCCTCTAAATTAGCCCATTTTCCCCCTTCATTACAGCCATCCCTTCCCATAGAATTTCGCCCACAAAATTCTACATCCTGGCTGTCTAAACGAGGCAGCAAACAGCAACTACTAATCAGCCCGGAAGGAGATAGGGGTAGTCCTGGACAATGCTTTCTGGCTGCCATGAATTTTCATCTTCAGGGAGACCTTGCCATTTGATAAGATACTCTACGTAGATCTTGTTTCTGAGCACATGGTCTCTGAAACCCACGATGCGCTCCGGGGCGTAGAGGATGTGACCCTCCTCATCCATAGGTGGTAGCTCAGGAAGAACTTGGACATGCTATTCTACATGCGGCTTCAGCAAGGACACATGGAAAACATTGTGAATCTTGGAGGAATTGGGTAGCTCCAACTCATACGCCACCTCTCCAACTTTGCACATGATCTTGTAGGGACCGTAATACCTGCGAGCAAGATTTGTATTGGCGTTACCTTTCAGCGAGGCATAACGGTTCTTATGGAGGCGTAAATGCACATAATCCCCTCCTTCAAAAGACAAATACCTCCTGTGTTCATCCGCATATTTCTTTTGCTTGGCTTGGGCATCCTGCATATTCTTCAGCTGATGCAATCTCAAGATTTCCAGGACTTGTTTGACATGTCTAATATGTTCCTGCTTGTCCTTGCTGTAAATGAGGATGTCATAAAAAAAACCCAGCACATATTTGTAAAGAAGAGGCTGCAAAATCTTATTCATGAGTGCCTGGAAAGTAGCCGGTGCATTGGTCAATCCAAAAGGCATAACTTTGAACTCATATAAACCTCTTTCCGTGCAAAGGTTGTCTTGTGCTCATCTCCTTCTTTCAGTCTGATTTGATGGTAGCCTGACCTCAAATCAATCTTAGTGAAAAATTGAGCACCCTTGAGTTCATCCAACAGGTCACCTATCCTAGGGATCGGAAACCTGTTCTTGATAGTAGCCTTATTCAAGTCTCTGTAGTCAATGCACATGCGGTATGAACCATCTTTCTTCTTCACCAAGAGCACTGGGGATGCAAAAAGAGAATTGCTATGAGAGATAAAGTTCTTCTCAAGCAATTCTCACACCTGTGTGGCCACTTGTTCTCATTCTACCTTCGAGAGACGGTACGGAGCCTTATTAATTGGCTTGCTATCAGGCTCAAGCACTATGGCATGATCAAGATCTCTTTGTGGAGGCAACTGTGAAGGTATATCAGCAAACACATCTGTAAATTCTGAGAGCAATTTCTGCATATCACAATCCTCAACATGGGAAATGCTACCCTCCTGAGAAACTGACACATTCAGTGCATAGATGGCACACTCCCTCGAGTTCTCTGGCCAGCTACTTCGCTGAAATGACCTGCAGTTTAGGGTTGCAATACCATGCAATGTTATAGATCTTCCCTTGTAAACAAAGCTTAGTGACAAGGCATTTAAGTCCATGTTGATTTTGCCCAAGGATTTCAGCCAATCACAGCCCAAGACAGCATCGATTGGGCCCATATCCAATGCCAAGAGAATCCCATTAAAATCATAATCCTCAGAGAGCTTGATCCTTGCATCTTGGCAACAAAATTTACTGACCAAATGTTGTCCATTTGCCACCTCTACTCTCAGCCCATGGCCAATCTCAGTAGCAATCAGTTCCACCTTCTGTAAGGTCTTAGAATTGATGGAACTATGAGTGCTACCGCTGTCCACAAGCATGTGAACAGTCCTGCCATTAAATTGCCCTTTCAATCTTAAAGCACTTAAAGCACTTTCCATTTCTCCCCACACTTAAAGCATAAGTTGGCCTTTTCTGCTGTCCATTATGGCCGTGGTATATTGCTTAATTTCTGATTTTTCATTTCCAGCAGTAGGCTTAGTTACTGGCTTGGCATCTGATGGCCTGTATGGCTTGGCATAGGGCATTTTACTACCTGAAACAGTAGGAAACCTTGGAAAGGGCGCTGCTGCAAATTTTTTATCATGCCAATCAGTCACCTAAGGCTTCTTCTCAGCCTCATTTGCATTCTCATATGCGCTGCCGACTGTCATCTTATACTTGCTGGCATATTTGGGCTCAAATACCTCTGCCAATTGGGCTGCACGCTCAATTGTTTGAGGGTTATGTGCCTTCACATCTGCAGCGAGAGAAGGACTCAATCCATGGATGAAACACAGCAACTTCCCTCTCTCAAATACGTCCTGTACGAACAAGGAAAGTCTCCAAAAACGCTACAAGTACTCTTGGACAGTACCCGTCTGCGATAATACATTGCTCCAGTATGAGCGGGGATACAAATGTGATGATGATCAACTCCTTGAACTCTTTCCAGGTGGCTGGCCTCTGAGGCGAGTCACTCATATAATGCCACCAAGTATGTGCATAGTCCTGCATGTGCATGCATGAATCCCAAGTTGGGTCTCTCTCCCAAATGCATCTCTCCGAAACGATGGCATACCAAAGGGCTGAGAAGAGGATTGACCTCTCTCCCAAGGGTGTGGATTGCCATATAAACCAAAGCTAGCTCCAAGCATACTCACTGGTGCGGTGAAAGGAGCACTAACCGGATGCACACCAATGGGTCGGCCCAAAAGAGATGGCTCAGCCTGCATAGATGCAGAAAGCTGTGAGCCAAAAGATGGCCCGACATCCTGCAAGAAGGTGCTCTGTGGCACAGAAAATGCATCGTCTAAGTCCACATAATCCCCATGCTAAGGTACATGCAATGGTCTAGAAGACTGATGCTCATAGGCACAGTGGGCATCTGCAATAAAGCCCCTACGTGGAGCAGACAAAACATCATGATTGTCTGAGTGGTCCCCTTGCTGGGGTGCGCTGCTTACCCTTATCCTGCATAGCAATGGCATGTGTGATCTGCTGACCAATCTACTGTCCCATCTGGGCAAAAGCGGTATCCTGCATAGCCATGGCTATCGTAAGCTGCTCGCTGAACTCCTGTCCTATCTGGCGGAAAGCACCCTGGAGCATAGAGGAAAGGGCATCCAAAAACTATGTCTACGCTCCCTGCGCTTCCCCGGATGCAGGAGAGAAAGGCTGAGTGGAAGGAACCTCTATACCACCAGTAGATGCAACCACTGTGGCAGGCACTTGCTCATACTGAGCAGCCTCATCGTTGTCATGCATATCACGAGGGGCACGCTTCGGTGGCATGGTGATTGACCCTGGAGAGAGGAGCTCGAATGTAGGCAAAGAGAAATGGATAGCAAATCCCTGCTGTAATGAGCACTGGAGAGGCTCGGAAGAAAGATCGTCGAAGAAGCTTCAGAACGGGGCCCGAATTAGCTAAAATAGGGCTGTGGAAAGCACTTCAAAGAGGCTAGAAGATTCTAAGTTTTGCCTCTCTTTTTTTTCTTTGGGGAAAGGGGAGGGGGGGGGGGGTTCCCTAAGTCGCCTAGGACACTTAGGACTCCTAACCTAGACTGGTAAGACAGTTAGGACAGTGACTTAGTCTAACCCAACCTAACCTACTAATTGAACCCAAGTTAGGTCAACCTAACTGACCAACAACATCGTGGCGTTGGCGTGGGTGCAACAAGAGGAGGCACGGCGACGTGAGGTCGGAGGTCGAGAGGTGACTCGAGTCGTGTGCACGACACAAGCAGATCATGACGTGAGGCAACGCAAGTCACGACGCGAGGAGACATGAGGCGACCCGAGTAGATCGAAACTGATGGAACTTGTCGGTTCAGGCTGATGATTCAGCCGTTAGGAATCTGTATGGTAGGAATCTGTATAGTATTGCGAACCCGTTTGATTGTGAAACCGTTTGAGTCGAATCCATTAGGCGCAAGTGATTGCCATCTGTCATACCCGAGCTAAGTAGAAGCTCTCCGACACTTTGTGGGCTTCATCTACGCCTTCAAGCGACTTCAAATTTGTGGGCTTGTACATCAGCTTGAACCTGTGCCCAGATCCTTGACGAGGGTGGATAGGCGTGGATAGGTTTGGATAGGCATGTAGCTACTGGTGTTGTTTGGCCTTGCGTTTGTCAACCTATGAGAGGAAGGGGTAGAGGGAGAGGAAGAAAGAGATGGTAGAGTGAGGGGATAGAGAGAGATTGGAAGAGAGAGTAGGCAGCACGTAGGAGGGAGGAGGGAGTAGATAGGATTAGATGTCACATCAAAAGGTGCTACAAATGGGTGGATGCAGACTTATATAGTGCCTCTAAATTAGCTCATTTTCCCCCTTCATTACACAACAGGGTCCACCGAGGTATGCACAGCCCTGAAGGGTGAGGCAGGAACATCGTCCAGAGAACATGGCTCAATCAAGTGTCATCTGATAGCTATTGCCCATGATGAGTCATGCCTCTCAGTAAGACCTGAGGTCCCGAAAGGGAAAGCCAAGCAACTAAGCCCCAAGTCATGAAGAAGGGGGAATGTGCAAAAGAATTGAAAATCCTTGCAAGCGGGACAAATACACTAAAAATATAGAAACAATAAAAATGAAAATGGATTCTATGTACGGCTATTAGAACGAGAGTGTAGCGGAAGAGAGTCCGCAGAGGCAGTTCTCAACATGTCAAGGAGCCATTACTTTCAACTTCCTCTGTAGACTCCTCACTTGCCTAGAATCCTTCAAGAAGTCCAAGGAACATGTTTTTGGCCTGCCCTCATGGGAAGGTCTAATTGGAGGTCCTAGTTGGAGATGAGAAAAATACATGCTTTGAAAATTAGCATTTTGATTTTTATGATTGGGCCAAGTTGCACTTGCTATTTGCATCCCACCGTTTCTCCCCCTTTCTCTCTCTTCCTTCTTCTCTCTCTTTCTCTTGCTATTTGCATTCCATCTTTTTCTCCCCCCCCCCCCCCTCTCTCTCTTCTGTTCTTCTTCACTCTCTCTCCGGGCAGGCCACATGAATGAAATTCACCTTGTTTTCTTGATAAAGAAGTCCAAGGAATTCTATCTTTCTGTGGCAATACACATACACGGGCCAAACTTGCCGTGTACTCCACTTCCATATCGGCAGAAGACTGACAATGTATCTATAGAAGGCTTACTTCAAGTATTTACGTCAAGGGAGATTAATAAACTACTGAATGGATTCGTGCGCATCTAGTTGACGTATAATGAAGAATTGAATGGTCCCGAACCTCCAGATGCCAAATGAGCGGTGGAAAACACAAGAAGTAATGTCCAGATGTCACAACACTTGTTCTAATACAAATTGAGTTTGAGGATAAGAGCATACAATGATGGCTCCGGAGTGCTCCACAGTTTCCCCACTGGAAATTGTGCGATTGACACGCAAGCATGGAAAAGTCTGCATCTCTCCTGTATGCATAATTTTCGACCCGCTTGAGTCCATGTGGACTTCCTTTCTGGATACTTCTTCCGCTCCCAAACACCGAGCTTGGCGAAAGATACTCCTGGGTCCCCAAAATTCCGCGGCCTTCTTAGTGGCGTGCAGTTTCGAAGCATGCGCATATCTGGCACGCTCGATGGCAGCTTCTGTAATGTCTCCACATAATGAAAGCCATACAAATTTTAAAGCTTTGCAGGAGCCATGCGCTCGCCTGGCCAATGCAGAATGGATAATCTTCCTTCCACTGTCGATGTCTTGTGCTTGATACGCAAAGGTTTTGGGGAGAACCACCATTTCTCGCTGTTTTAACGAGTGAAACGCAGACCCTGCAAATTGCAATGCAGAATTTTGTAACGGACAATTACGAAAAAACACCCTCGAACCATTGACAGTATGTACGCACACCGATTCTGGATGACAAGATGCAGAAGTACCGCTCATATAAAAATACTCCGCGAACTGTAATGTGGCAATCGCTCAGCTCAAAAACAGGCCTGTTCTCGCTTCAACTGCCCAAGTACAGGAATGTTCCTATAGCATAAAGCGACACGTTATCCATTCCACAAACCAGTGGCATGACCAGTCCACCCGCTCCACTGGGTCTCAAGGTGGGATGTATAGATCTCCACTGGGTCTCAAGGTGGGATGTATAGATTGTCAATTTTCAATTTTACGTACACGGGCTTTGTATGCCATTTGTTAGCACTGCCTTCCACGCAGAGCTATAGTTCCCACGCAGTTTCTTGCCAAGTGGCCTAGACGCCCCTTCCATTTTGGTTCTCTCTCTCTCTCTCTCTCACACACACGCAGAGCTATAGTTCCCACACAGTTTCGTGCCAGTGGCCTCGACGCCCCTTCCATTTTGGTTCTCTCTCTCTCTCACACACACAAAGTTTGCAAATCATTCGCACTATCTTGTGCACGCAAATTAATCATCCAATCATCTTGACAATTGTTTTCCTTTGACAGAACCAATTTTAAAGCAGTGTTGAGGAGTACTTGTACTCACTTGTTTTTCACTTAATGCACATTTTTTATCAAATGGTTTTTTGATTTACAACCCACGCCAAGAGAAGGGAAAACAGAGAGAGAGAGAGAGAGAGAGAGAGAGAGAGAGAGAGAGAGAGAGAGAAGGGGGGGGTGTGAAGGGGATTTGCTAAGCTCAAGGAGAAATTCACCCACATCATGAGTAAGCGTGTCATAGTATGGTCAGGGTCAAAGATTAATACTATTGGCAAGACTTGAATCTTTGTATCACATACTTGAATCTTTAGCAACTAAATTTCTCTCTCTCTCTCTTCATACACATACAAATTCTCTCTTGTGACCCCTCACACACACACATGCACACACACACAAACAAACACTTAGACTTAGGAGACATGCACACATACACACACACACACACACACACACACTTTGACTTAGGAGACGTGCACACATAAACACTCAAACTAAGGAGATATACACACCTCTAGATCCTCCTTCTAGATCCTCCCTTTTTATTTCTCTCCCTCTCTCGTGTGCGCTCTAATCCTTCCTTCTTTCTGCATTTGATCCCATCTCATGCACCCTACCCGTTTGTATCTCTTCTACATATTTGCATCCATTCTTCCTCCTTTCCATCTGCATGACCACCTCGCCAATTTTGCTCTGATCTTTGCTACCATCTCACCGTTTTCAAGCTCTTTACCTACACCATCTCTAAGTGTATTTTGCTCCTTCCTTGCTTTTGATCTTTGCTACCATCTCACCATTTTCAAGCTCTTTACCTACTCTCTCAATGACCATGTCCACAACCTTGACACCCTCCATTTGTGATCGCCTTGAGAGATGGGCCTCCTCATTGTCAACAACCATGCCTACATGTATGTGTTGCTGATCTTAGCAAGAACTCACCCCCTTGTGAATAGAATTTTTTCACTTTATGTGTTATTGTCATGCAAGGAATCAAGGAGCCATCTGAGATGTGCAAGCAAAACTTGTGTTCCACAAATCTAGATGAATTGAAAATTGTGATGAGTGAGTGAGTGAGTGAGTGAGAGAGAGAGAGAGAGAGAGAGAGAGCTACAACACTGAAGGCACGTTCACAGCTTATTGACTTCAAAGAACATACCATCAATGTGTTAAGAAATAGCTTTCAAGTAAGCCTTGTCCTATGTTTGCTTATCTCTTTCAACAACAAATTCCAAGATACGGGACAACTTCTCTAGAAAGTAGCCACTATGGTTTCAATGGAAAGAGAAAATGAAGAGTTCAATGGAAAGGGAAATGGAAACATAGTGATAGGCTTGAGGTTGATGAGGAAGATGTCATCACATGAGTCTCAAGATGATAGGTTTGAGGTTGGGGAGGAAGATGTTTCCCAATATTTGAAAAAGAGCACTTGAAGGACATGAATACACACCCACCATGCACGCTCGAGGATTCAAATTCCACCACATCCCTAAAACCCTCCTTGTGAAGCCTCCCCTTTGATCATCATGTGGCAACTTGGAGGTTACAAATTTTAGATAAAAAGAAGAGAGCATGGCACTTCTTCCTTCAGAAATGTAAGAGAGGAGACCCCCCCCCCCCTTGGCCCCCCGTCTCTTTGTACACACAAACACTCAAATTTAGTCTTGCTCTCCCCTTTCGTTTGCCACATGGCAACCCTTCCCTAATAAAATAATAGAAATAAATATAGATGTGTCTACATGACCTTGATTTTGCAACACATGTATGTTTCCTTTTTAGATTTTGTTTTTTAACATTCATAAAACCTTTTTGCCACAACTAAAAGCAATGCTTAGGCTTACCTGAGATCTAATTCAAAATTTTCTAAAAAGAATTAAACTATCAGGAAACCTAAAATGTTATTCCTTAATGTTAAAGGGAAACATGTAAGAAATCATTTTAATTCATTGAGGGGATGATTCAAATAAAATGACCAATGGTCAAGAAAGCCACATTGAGGACAAATACAATCATAAAGGGACATTCCAAAAGAATTTCACACACACACACACACACACACATAGAGGGAGGGAGGGAGAGGCCACTCACTCAATGCCCCTCACCTTTCCTCCACCTCCCCCTCCCCTCTCCTCATGATTGCTTACTCCCAAAGTTCCCTCTCCCCTTTTCTAGATACTCCCATAGCCCCTCACCTCTTCTCAACGCCCCTCCTTCTGCAACTACTCCTAACTCATGGCCCCTTCTTGTGGCACCCTATTAATAACTATGGCTAGTAGGGCTTAAACTTACGATTTGGTCACCTTGGTGAGTAGCACCACCATGATCAAAGAGGGGTTCACAATGATTAAGGAGGCCATGGGATTGTTCCTCAATGAAACCTCCCTCTGGTTTTGCATGAGCATCTTTGAAACAAATTTGCTTTTAGAATATTTGCAATGGCCGTTTGTAGTTGCTCCTTGTTCACCAAAATTAAGTAGCCACCATCAAGACCAAGCAATAACTCAAGATACTCGACATCCTAATGTTTAGATGACTATTGGATAGAATATTTGTGCAATATGCTCTAATTGCTTTAACTTTAAGTTCTATGATCCAATTAAAGCATCATTTGAGCTTTACCACCTCTACCACTACTCTTGATGTGGAAGGAGCAGAGGGATAAGACTGGAGATGGACAAAGCTACAACAACATACTGAGAGTCAAGTCTACAATGACACAAAATATCATCTATTGATCTCGCATTCCTTAACCATGCCTCTTTCATTCTTCATCCTCATTTAAGCAAAAATATGATGCTCCCATTTCATCCAAGCTATAAAGCAACATTGATTGGAGATATGCTATGAAGCAACATTGATTAGAGCTCAAAGATACTACATGCATTTAGGCCAAAAAGCAGCATCACTTCCATTTAAATATGTAGCAAAGGATGATCAATCAAAGCTCATATTATTGTCATGTAAGCATAGAAATATTGCCCAAACCTCAGATCAAGTGGGCTTTTTCAATACCGATGTGAGCAAGAAAAATGGCTTATGTGGTCATGAGAACAAACAAAGTCACATTGCCTATAGACCACATTAGATGCTCATCCTCTCAAGAATGGTCCTCTCAAGTGGCGTGGTAAGACCCATATAGTGCCCAAGCCCAACGTAAATTGATTGGTGTGTAACCAAGCTACCTAAAAAGAAAAAAAATCTACCCTTGTTTTGAAGACTTTATGGAGATGCTTATGAAATCCGTGGATGGTGAGATTTAATATACACGTTAATTCTTTATGGTGGATAAGCGTTTTTTACATTCTACTTTCACTTAGTATATACATGCACAAATACAATATGTTAGAGTAGTAGTAAACTACAAATAGAATACAATGAACCATTCAAAAAAAGATTACAACACTTGCAATCCAATCTCATGGTCAATGGTCCATCCCTTGGATTCCAGGGAGTCATCCATATTGGATATCATCCTGGCATTGTCATAGCAAGTGGGATCCAAAAGATACACTGTAGAGCCATCGAGACGAACCTCAAGACCATATGTTTCTTGTACTTTAGTTTCCAGTATCTCTTTAACCTCCCCCACATCTTCAAATGAAGTTTCTAGGAGATTAACAAAACAATGGATCTTCTTGAGCCACTGCAGTTCACTACTGAATATGTCCAAGTACCATCGCTTTCTAGCAGAATTCCATCAAAAGTTCTCACCTCTGAAACCTTTCTCTTTGCTTACAACAAATCCAAAGCAAAAGAGACAGCTTTGAAGACCTACGTATGGATTTTTGGGCCCAATATTGCATCAAACAGTTGCTTGGCATCAAGAAGGAGGCAATTCAAAAGGGTGCAATGCAGAGATAAGAAGGGCGTAGGAATCTAGCCAAAATCGGGTGTCCTCAGATCCCCATTGTAAATTTGTCTCATTGCTCGCTTTCCAATGCCCCACTCCCTTGCCCTCCTCCTCCCTTTCCACCTCCTCTACCTTCCACTTCTTCCCCACCATTATTTCCACCGTTGCCCTCAAATCCTCCAGTCCATTCAATCTTGCCCACACTGGATTCAGTGTACTTGGGGTCTTCTTTCACACATTGCGTGGAGCTAGAGTTGGTGATGGCATGTATTGTGCTAGCAAGTCTAGGCTTCCGTCTATAGCTTACCACTCATTTGAGAGCTCTCTTGGTGGAAGAACGATGACAGTGGCCTTGTGGGGAGAGAGTGTTCGACGGGTTGCTGCATCGTGTAGTTAGAAGGGCCTTTTATGGAAATGCAAAAGAGACTCACTTGAGAGCAGAATAACATCCTCACCTCCTTAGACATAGCTCAAATGGTGAGGAACTCCCAGCTAGCCCACTTCTCATTTGGAAGTTTCAATCTGCAAGTCTTGGCACTCCTGTAATAGCAATGAGTAGCTCCACCTCTACTTCAAGAGAGGCCTCCCTGTCACCTCTCTTGGTGGAGAAATCAAAGATTTGCATATGTTTCCAATGGATGTATGTGCATTCCAGACTCCCATCTTTCTTTCTTTCCGATGGTGACCATAGCCACTACCGAAGGCCACCCAGTTGCCTAGAACAATCTGAATAGCATTAGGACAATGAAGTAATAGGGAAGCCAGTGCACATTCCACCAGTATGCCATTCCAAACACGCAAACAGAGAGGCCGCTGCAGAGCATGCCCACAATGAGGAACCACCTTTGCCAAACTTGATCACCAAGATGTCCGGCAAAGAAAGTGCCTAGAGCATAGAAAGCTAAGAAGGCAACGTTGATATCTCAAAGGAGACTAGTTCCAGAGTCTCCGTCGAAGGGAGCCCATCCAAGGAGCACTTGTGATTTTGTGACATTATGCAAAAGGGGGCGAGCTTTCCCTAAAAAGTGGACGATTGGTATCGATTGAGCTGACCATCTAGAATAGAGCTTATGGAAGTAGAAGATAATGAACTACTGGCTATGTTTGGATTGCATGTCAAGAGCTACCATAAGGAGGAGAAGCCTATGAAGAAGAAGGTGCTAGTGCAAGAGCAACCATATGAAAGGGCATATGAGGAGAAGAGGGAAAAGCCCACGAACTAGAAGCCGATTGGTGAGGGGAGCAGCCATACGGAAGGTGGCATGAGGAGGATGAAAAAAGGAACTATGAGAGCATGGAGCCATGGGAGCCAGCATAAAGAGTAAAGAAAGAGATATTTAATCTATGAGAGAGAAATTTCTAAGCTCGTAGGGAATAGAGGGGATAAGAACTGACCAGCAATCTTGTTCTCATCCAACTCCCGAGAACCCTGCTATTGTTGCTATCCTAGCTACGTTGAAGGCCTATGGTCAAGATATGCTGCCTCTTGATCTTGAGTGAGCATGAGGCACAAGCCGCAAGGAGTCTGACAAGGGCGGGAGGATGAAGCTAGGGGGAGGTCAAAGCTATCGAAGCTGGAGCATTCAATGCTCAAATTTTGAATTTGAATCTTCCCATTGCCCTCCACTCCAAAAAGTGGTAGACTCTAGCCCCTTCCCTCCACTGGACCCTTCTCCCTCCATCTAGCATGTGGTGCTTAGAAGCTCTCCCTCAATTGACATCATGTGGCACACTCTTGTGCCTCCCACCCTCCTTAATAGATAGTAAGATGTTTTGCAAGTTTTTTTATTAATGTCATTGTAGATTTTGTTGGTGGCTTGTGAATGTTAATCAAGTTTAATGTGTTGAATTTTTTGGTTTCAAAAGTGGTAAGCAAGCATTGTGTTTGTTCTTCACGTATGTAATGTGTTTCTTTAAGTTGAAGGTGTGGTTTGTAATATGTGGCAATTCCTAGTCCTTCTTGTTTATGAATATATTGGAATCCATCAATGTGGAGGTTGTCGTGTTGTTTCAAATGTGTTTTTTGCAAACATAAAATCATTCTGCTTGTGAGGCTATTGCTTGCCACTTTGTCTTGCTTATGTGGGTTAAGGTGTGTAGTGTTCAGTGATTGGATGTTTATTGTGTTTGTAGTTATTGTTGTAAAGTCTATTTGGTTAAAATTCCAAGCTGATTCCATTTGAAGGCATTTAATCTCTTGTAGAGCAACCATATCAATTTTGATTTGTTTGCTTTTTATTTTCTTTAGTAATAATAAGTTTTTTGGGTCCCTAAGTCTTGAAAGTGTTGTATATACTAGTCCATGTGATCTGATGTTGGATGGATCAAATGCTAAGTAATCCATTGATAGTCCTTGTGATCAATGGACTATTCTTACTGCTACCAGTTGAATTGTAAAATTGCATCCTTGTTATGGTGTTCATTTGGTTCTTTCCCACTTGAAATTCACGTTGGATTTGTAGTATGGGTGTCCAATGTGTTGGTGTGCCATGGTCATAGAGATGGTTATTGTTGTATGTTGCTATTTGGGAATCTTGTTAATATGAAAGTGTATCCATAGTATTGGCTTTTAGGTAGTTGTGTTTGAGTTCATGAATATGCCATCAGCCCCATTCACCATACCATCACTTATGTCAAGATTTCCAGAGCATATTTCAATAACCATTCCCACTTTCAAGTTGTTCATGTAATCCCACTGTACACTTAGGGCATTTGGTATTTGTATTCTTTTGTTGCATTGTTTGTGTCACTTGTTTACTGCTTTTAGTAGATGTGTTTGGCCTGGTAGTAGTTTGGACACGCTGTTGTTATGATTGTCTTTTAACACATTAGTGTAAAACAAATGTGGAATTGTTTCTTTCTTCTTCCGTATTTTATTTGTTTTTAATGTCTAAGTCATCTTGTGAATGTTTTCCTACCCTTATTTATTTAGTATTGTTAGGAATTCCATATTATCTTGTTTCATTAGATCTACGAGTTCATAATATTTGAAGTATTCTCACCATACTTGTTGTGTGGATGATATGAAGTCAAATTTATCTGAGAAAACTCGTGTCTTTTGTGGGGCTCGCTTGGCAAAGGTCGCCACATAAGATGACATCCTCACTGCCAAATGGAAGTGAGATCTAATCAATTATAAGCAAATCCAATTTCTCGTACAATATTGATAGCTCATGAAGTTTCTTTGTCACAAGCGTTGTGTATGTGGAAGTCATGAGTGGCAAATGTAATGCTGTGTGGGGGTTAAAGGTCACTGTGCCTTTACCCTGGTTATGTACAATACTCAAACACATATATAAATGAATGAAAAAAGAAGATTAGGGTGGTTCTGCACCCACCAAAACTTGTGTGGCTCTCTGTCTCTCTCTCTCCTTCTTCCATTCTTGCTTCCGTTGAGAGCACTCTCAACTGGTATCAGAGCCCGGGCGATCTAGCTAAGCGTGCATGAATGCTTGAAGCTCAGTAGCTCTGTGGGAGAAAGGAGAAGCTTTGTGGGAAGCTTTGTGGGTGACTTTACTTGCATCCGAGTGTGCAGAGACCTTGGAGGAACCTTTGGAAAAGTCACTTTGGCTTTGTGAAGTGGTTTTGAGAGCCTGTTAAGAGCTTTCAAAGAAAAAGTCGTTTTTTGAGCTTTTTCCTGTTCCATTCGATGACAGAGACTCCGTATTGACTTGTAGAGGCAACTATTGCTTGCTTTTGGTGTCCACATTACTTCAGGAGCTTGGAAACACCTTCATTCTTGAATCTGGGATCATTTCAGTGGATTTCTGACTCACTGTGTCATTTCCTGCGTTTTTTGCCCGGGTGTTGGAACTCAAGTTTGGAGCAACCATTTGTAGATCTGTCAGTTCCGGTGGACTCAGGAGGTCCTAAAACTTCTATGTTGCTCATCATTCGCACTCTGGTGGAGTTTACAAACAGCTCTGTTTCCAAAAACGTTTTTCAGTCCGTGTGTTGGACCCAGTGATTGAGACCACGGTTTCTAAAACCGTCTGTCCCATTGCGTTTCGGACGCCCAAAAACCCCTACCTATCAGTTCTTGCGCAATTCGGTGGAGGATTTTCAGAGTTATAGATCTCTGTGTATTCGATTTCGTCTCTCTGTTATGCATTTTTCATTCTAAGGTTTTGAAACCTTAGATTTATGCCACATGGCAGTGGATAAGTGTTGACCCCCATTTCTCACTCATCGGTTGGGATTTTGGAGTTCTGGCAGAAGAGAGATATTTGCAGATTTTCTTGCTGAGTCCGATTATGCAATGGCGCCCATGTTTTGAGGCATCTCAGGTTCTATTTTCAGTACCGCTCATTACCGTGGGACTATGATTTCTTGAGCATACCTTATGCAGATCACTCTGGTTGCAGTTTGAGCAGTGGTGCGCTCATTCGTGGTATGCATTGGGTTGTAGTGGATGATTTATAGGCCATTTGGATGCATTGCGGTCCTTGTTGGATGTGCTGATAGGCCCAAATTGCCTTGTGGGATGCTATTTTTTTATGGACGCTTTGCACATGGATGCTATTTTATGCTGAGAGACAGCTTTGAAACATTGCAGGTGATGCACTGATAGTGCTATGCTCTCTTGGATGAGACATTATTGATGCATATGCCAGTGGACAGTGTTTATGCTTGAGTCATTTGGCACTTATTGGCATTTTCTTTTGGGCCAGATTTGCTCATATGGATGCATAGTATATGCACATGAGTCAGATGCTTTGAGCTTTGAGTTTTGGTGATATTTCACTCTATTGTGGCATACACATTTGGGTGCACCTGGTATTTGGTGTGAATCTCTCTTGAGGCACTAGCATTTGGGATTTTGCTTTATTTGCATCATGGCATCCTCTTCCATGTCTGAAAAGGAGCTTTTCAACATTAAAAAGTTTGATGGGACAAACTTTTCTTTGTGGAAAGAACAAATAAGGGATGTGCTTATTCAAAAGAAGCAGATGAAACCCTTGGCAGGGATTGAAGCTAAGCCTGCAAATATGTCTGAGGATGATTGGAATGAGTTGGATGCATTAGCAAAGTCTACTATTAGACTTCATCTTGCAGAGTCAGTTTATTTCACAGTAGTAAATGAGCAGACTACTGAAGATTTGTGGAAGAAACTGTGTGCCACTTATGAGAAGGAAACTGCCTCTAATAAAGTTTACCTCATGAAGAGGTTGTTTGAGCTGCAGATGAAGGAAGGGGTCTCCATTGCTTCTCACTTGAATGAATTCAATATTATTTTCAGCCAGCTTCAGGCTCAGAAGATGAATTTTGATGCGGAGACTAAGGCAATATTTCTCTTATGTTCATTGCCATCCTCATGGGATACCTTCCGTACAGCTGTCAGTAACTCTGCACCTAGTGGAGTACTGAAATTTGATGATGTTGTGGGTAGCTTGTTGGCCGAGGAGATTAGACGGAAGTCTATGGATGGCAACAAGCAGAATGTAGCCTTAAATGTGCAAAGGGGCAGATCACAGTTCAGGGGGAAGTCCCAAGAAAGAGGGAAGTCTCGTAGCAAATCCAGGGCACGGAACATTGAGTGTTACCATTGTGGCAAGAAGGGCCATATGAAAAAGGATTGCTACAAGCTGAAAAGAGAGCAAAAGGATAAGAAAAAGAATGCAAATTGGGGTGCAAATCAAAAGGAAGAGAGTCCAAGGGAGGACAAAGGAAAAGTGAAGATCGAGGAGATCAATGCAGTCACACATGATAGTGACAATGATGTTCTCTTCATGTCTAGTTTATCTGCAGAGCTGCTTACCACTTCAGATGATGCATATTCCCAGGATTGGATTTTGGATTCTGGTGCTTCATTCCATGTTACTCCCCATAGGGAATGGTTCTCCACTTATGATAGTGGAAAGACAGGTTGTGTGCATCTTGGAAATGACTATGCATGTGACATAGTGGGAGCAGGTGACATAAAGTTTTCTTTTGCAAATGGGTCTGCATTTGTTTTGAAACATGTGAGACATGTGCCTAAGTTGACCAAGAGTCTTATTTCAGTGGGTCAGCTAGATGATGCTGCTTTTCACACCACTTTTGGCTTTCAAAGTTGGAAAATTCAAAAGGGCTCTATGCTTTTGGCTAGGGGTGCCAAGTGTGGGACTTTGTATCCCTTACATGTATCAGGGGTATTTGATCATGTTGTTGTAATAACCGAGCAGCCAAGCACTTCTTTGTGGCATTACAGGTTGGGGCACATGAGCCAGAATGGAATGAAACTCTTATGCCGTTTGGGTTATGTACCGCATTTGAGTTTCTCTGATTTTGAATTTCGTGAGCACTGTCTCTATGGGAAGTAGACTAAATTAGCCCATAAAAGAAGGGGAAAGAAAGAGTTTGAAATGCTTGATTTGGTGCATTCAGACGTATGTGGTCCCATGCCTACACGGTCATTAGGCGGGGCTGAATACTATGTGACATTCATTGATGATGCAACTAGGAAAGTGTGGGCTTATGCTATAGCTCGAAAGAGTGATGTGTTCCAGGTATTTCAGAAATGGCTGGCCTTGGTTGAGAATTAGTCAGGTAGAACGCTTAAATGCCTACGGACTGACAATGGTGGAGAGTATCTCTCTCATGACTTTCAGCATTTCTGTGATACACGTGGGATTAAGAGGGAGCTCACATCCCCTCGTACTCCAGAGCAAAATCCAGTTGTAGAAAAGATGAACCGTACCATTCAAGAAAGTTTGCAATGCATGCTTTCCAATGCAAGTCATTCTGGTGGTTTTTGGGCTGAGGCAATGAAGACTGCAGTGCATGTGATCAATAGATCACCTAGTAAGAGTTTGGATGGTGGTATTCCTGAAGAGGCATGGAGTGGCAAGAATCCCTCTTACTCTCATTTGCGTATATTTGGGTGTGAGGCATATGCACATGTGCCAAAAGAGCTTCGAAAGAAGCTAGATCCTAAGTCTAGGAAATGCATCTTTCTGGGTTATGGTGAAAGTGGAGAGATGGGCTATCGTCTCTGGGATCCAGAAGCAAAGAAGATCATACGCAGCCATGATGTGGTCTTCAATGAGAAGAAGATGCATAAGGCACCCATGAGGGATGTGGAAATGAGGAGAATCACTTTCCAGGATGTGAATCCACCTGCATATGTTGATAGACAACAAGCTGTCCATGCACCAAATGTGCAAGAAATGGTGCCACCAAGTACTCCCACAGGTATACAATCAAGGGTAGATGATGGATCATCTATTGGTGGAAATGATGAGCCAAATGTGGCTGATATGCAAATGGGACAGCAAGCTGAAATGCCCTTGAGAAGATCATCTAGAGTGTCTAGACCGCCTGATAGGTTTGTTCCAAGGGTAGACTATGTGATGCTTACTGATTGCGAGGAGCCTTCTTGCTACAGAGAGGCTATGATGCGTGATAATCAACGCAAGTGGGAGTATGCTATGCAATCAGAGATGAGTTCACTTATGAAGAATAAGACTTGGGACTTGGTTTCTTTGCCACATGGAAAGAAAGCATTGCCATGTAAATGGGTCTACAAAATGAAGGTCACAGGTGATGATGTGCCTAGGTACAAGGCCCGTTTGGTTGCTAAAGGGTTCAAGCAAGAAGGGTGTGGACTTCGATGAGATATTCTCTCCGGTTATGAAGATGACCACACTTAGATGCATGCTTGGACTAGTGGCAGTAGAGGATATGGAGCTTATGCAAATGGATGTCAAGACAGCTTTCTTGCATGGGGATTTGCATGAGGAAATTTACATGGTGCAGCCGGAAGGCTTTGAAGAAAAGGGCAAAGAGCATTTAGTTTGCAAGCTAAAGAAGAGTCTCTATGGTCTTAAGCAAGCACCTAGAGAATGGTATCAAAAGTTTGATGCTTTCATTCGGTCCCAAAGTTTTAGAAGGAGTGAAATTGATCACTGCCTCTACACTAAAAGGGCTAAGGATAATAGCCTGATAATCTTGGCACTATATGTGGATGATATGCTATTGGCTAGCAAGAATACTTATGAGCTAGATGCTTTAAAGGCCAAGTTGCTTGATATGAAGGATTTGGGACTTGCAGGTCATATTCTTGGTATATGCATCACGCGTGATCGGAGTAGGAAACTCCTTTGGCTTTCACAAAAAGAGTATGTTACAAAAGTATTGCAGCGTTTCAATATGGAGGGGGGGAAGGCAATGAGTACTCCATTGCCTCCATATGTGAAACTGAGTCATACAGATAGTCCCAAATCAGATGAGGAGAGGGCCATGATGGCCAAGGTTCCTTATGCATCAGCAGTTGGGAGTCTTATGTATGCTATGATAGCTACTAGACCAGACATTGCATTTGCAGTGGGAGTTGTTAGCCGGTATATGGCTAATCCAGGAAAGAGGCATTGGGAGGCAGTTAAGTGCATCATGAGGTACATGAAGGGTACCAAGGAGATGTGCATCTGCTTTGGTAAAGGAGACATGCGTGTACTTGGGTACACAGATTCAGACTATGCAGGGCATGTGGATAGTAGGAGATCCACTTCTGGTTATGTGTTCACCTTTGCAGGTGGTGCAGTGTCGTGGATGTCTCGTGCACAGAAGTGCGTGGCTTTGTCTACCACAGAGGCTGAGTATGTTGCAGCCACAGAGGGTTGCAAGGAGGCTATATGGCTTGATCGGCTAGTGGGAGATTTGGGGATTCATACAGGTGTACCGACATTGCATAGTGATTCCATGAGTGCTATTCAGCTAGCACGGAATCCGGTCTTTCATGCAAAGACCAAACACATTGAGGTCAGGTACCATTTCATCAGGGAGGTACTTGAGGACAAGCGCATAGAGCTTGTCAAGGTTCATACAAATGATAACCCTGCAGATATGCTGACGAAGAGTCTACCTAGTCAGCGGTTTGAGTATTGTCGTGTATTGATGGGCATTGGATAGTATGCTCACTGGTTGTTCTCCCTTAAAGGCACATTGTCCTTTAAGTGGGAGGTTGTGGGGGTTAAAGATCACTGTGCCTTTACCTCGGTTATGTACAATACTCAAACACATATATAAATGAATGAAAAAGAAGATTAGGGTGGTTCTGCACCCACCAAAACTTCTGTGGCTCTCTGTCTCTCTCTCTCCTTCTTCCGTTCTTGCTTCCGTTGAGAGCACTCTCATGTTGAATGTATAGTGTAGCCACCAACGTTAAACGTTGCTCTGCCTATGTCTGCTAGGAGCAATGCCATCAATTTGTCATTGCTTCCTATGTCATTGTGTGAGTAGTGTCCAAGCAATGCTTGTACCATCAACATTAATGTGAATGTCTTTCCTATTTCAACATCGCCAGTTAGAAATAAATGT
This sequence comes from Dipteris shenzhenensis, assembly GCF_047967505.1. Classification (NCBI taxonomy): domain Eukaryota; kingdom Viridiplantae; phylum Streptophyta; class Polypodiopsida; order Gleicheniales; family Dipteridaceae; genus Dipteris; species Dipteris shenzhenensis. The sequence continues at coordinate 52,809,940 of NC_141610.1, read as the reverse complement.
ACTTCGCTACCATTGTTTGTTCTTTTTTTCCACATGATGTCATCCACAATGTGCCTCTGCTTATTGTTTAATTTTTAGAATAGCTCATGATTGGGCATTCTCTCATATGTCTTTGTCATCTCAAATGGCAACATAGTATGTTTTGAAGACATCTGCATGTCTAATGCTATGTCAAAGTGATCACATGTAAATATATTGTATGTGTTGTTTGAGGATGGACTACTTTTAGATGTTGTTATTTTGCGGTCTATTAGTGGTAGTATTGTCTTGTTAAAAAGGTTTTTATTGTTGTCTATAGTTTCCTTATAACTATCGATGTAAATGTCATCCCATGATATGTTGTTGACGTTAAGGGAGTGTTTGTTGTCTTTGAATGGCATGTACAACATGCATAATTCTCTATAGTAGTTCTCTGGGTCCTTTGTTTGGTTGTAGTTATTGAATCATATTATTATTTTTCTTCTCCTTGCCTTTGTTTATTGTTTGTATTTGTTGTGTTTACTTGCATATTCTGCAAGGCATAGACTGTCAAGAATTGTTAGCCTCTTTTGATATTTTGCGATAATATCATCGAAGAAGATGTCAATGCTGTGAGGGTCTAGCCTCTCGAATTGATAGCGTCTTTTGAGTAGCAATGTGCGTTCTTGTGGGGGGCTTGTGTTGATGTACATAAACTCTCTCTGAAGTGCTACTAGTTAGCTATAGACACAACACCAAATAAACTTCTTGTTGTGCACTGATGTGTTGTGTGTTTAATAATGTGTTTCCAACCTTCCTTATCCTCTCATTTGTAGGGGCCTTTGCTTAAGATTAACTGGTTTAGTGCATTCTTAACGGCTTTAGTTGTAGCCCTATTAACTTTTGCAATGTATGAAGTACAATAGGCCATTGCGCCATGTGGGTTTAATATTAATTGTATGTCAGTATTGGCTCCCCATAATTTCGACAATCTTGGGTTGAAGTTGTTTGTGTATATCTCCTTTGGTTCTCTTTTCACTAAAATAGATGGCTGCTTTATTTTTTAGCATAGAGCTAAAATGTAGTGGTCCTCTATTAGTCTAATGTGACTGAGAAAAGTGCCAAAATCCATTGTTTGTACAATGTCTTCCTCAAGTGTTGAGTAGATAATCTTTGCATTTTTGGAGTGTATAACATCGTTCGCATCATTTTCAAGCGGTTCTAATATTGTGGTTAGCCTCATTGGTGGTCTCAAAAAACCAAACCTGCAATGTTTCTTCTTTCTTAAGCATGTTCTCCTATGTTTATGACTTTGTATTTCCTTCTCCTTTAATTCCAGTAGCGATAGGTTTGTTGATATGTATTGATCAATAAATTGTGTGATGTCTTCGTTACTACTTTTTTTTTAGTGTTGGAGCATCCGAAATCCATATTAAGCCATGATCATGTTGGCTCCCTCGATTTTGAAATTTCATGACAAAAAAGTAGACTTCCACTTCACCAATAATTGATATGTCCTTTTGTAGCAAATGTTTCAACGCCTTAAATCTATGTACATACTATTGTGCGGTAGTGATTGGTGGGTCTGAATGAATTAGCTCCCTTACTTTTGCACTTGTTAACATATTCAGCATAGTGGAAGATTGTTGTAAGTCATGTAGACATTGTAGCAATGGTGTCCAAAGCCTTTTCACCAAGGATAATGTTATGAAAAAAGTAGGGGTGCCTAGTTGCCGTAGCATCGCAAAAATGTTTTTTTAAGTCTGTGTTGTAGTCCATTAATGTTCGTAAGCATATGAATCCCTATAGCCAATGTTGGATTGCAACATTTTCTTGATGTTTGTGTTAGTTACACCATCTTTTGTGGTCATTTTATGCCCCCTCATTTTTCCTTTGCGCATTCTAACCCATGTTGGTGAAATGACTTGTTGGACCATTATTTTCATTGTTTAAAAAAAAATGATTTTGAATCGACATTGCAAACCTTCAGTCTTGATTTGTAAGTTCCCACTTTGCTATCATCTGGTATAAAGTATTATGTGGTATCATGTATTTACGTGGGTGTCCATAAAAGAGTGTAGGAAATGCAAGCTCCTCATAGTTTTTGTCATTGAAAATGCTCAAGGGAGAGAATCCTTCCAAAGTTCAAAAGAATATCCAATGTTCCAATAAGAGTTGGTTCTAGAAAATGCTCTTTGCCCTTTTCTTCAAAGCCTTCCGGCTGCACCATGTAGATGTCCTCATGCAAATCCCCATGCAAGAAAGCTGAAGGCGCCATCTGGGGGCATTATGCTCTTAAATACTAGGAGAGTCAATGTGCAACTCCTTCCCCAAATGTCCCACCACTCTGATCATCTGCCAGTGAATCCCATCAAGGCTCCCATCCATTTCTGGGTCTCTCTTAGTGATCGCCTGGAGTAGGTCTCTAGGTCCTACACGGAAAAAAATCGACTGCGTGCTACCTCATTGTATCATCATCCTCATAGGGACACCAGTCCGAGAAAACTAGCCCAACCATCTGATGTCCATCCACACGCTAAGTCCCTCCCTCCAAGACTTAGGGATGGCTAGGTCAATCTCTCTCATTAAAAAACCTGCCCCTCGCAGATGTGCTACAATGCTAAGCCTCACCTCTGCCTCCATGGGTAATTTGCTCTGTATGCAAAAGGAACCAACCGGTCCACTGTCCCAGTGTGCCCAACCAATTTGAGTCGGTTGTCCGAGCATACGCCTCTCCTAATCCCTGATCTCAGGGTGCCAAACAAGGGGCTAACGCTTGAACTCCTCTCTGCATCTGGGCTGAGCATGAATGAGGCCCCCTGCTAATCTCTGCCAGACCCTATGTAGGCTCCTCATCAAGGGGGAACCCTTCCCTGTAAGGGGGGCCTCTCAGAAGATCCATCTGTGTGAAAGGTGCCACCACTACCCCCCAATGTGTGGGGTGTTCTTGAGAAGCCCTCGCAATAAGAGGAGCTTCCAAGGCTCTGCACCTAGGGTGAGGCCGTGAACAACCAACTTGCCCAAGAGGGCTCTATTCTCCATCTTTGGATCTATGATATGAGGCAGTGCTTGTTGCATGATCACCATATGCCAAGTGACCTGAGCTCTAGTATTTTGCGTGCCGTCTGAACCTGCCCATAGAAAGTTTCAAACCAACCATCGTAGCTACCCAATGCACCCTTTGTGAAAACACTAGCAGGAGGCGATATACTAGGCCGTGGCAAGAAGGACTTGGTTTGGCACTAAGGCACGACCTACTAGGGAGAGTTTGGCCAAGCTCTAGTAGAGAAGCTTGTGCTGTACATTCCAAGGATCGGGTCAATCTTCTGCTCTGTTGTAATGTCAATACCAACCTGGCATCCGAGGTATCTCATTGTCTAGACCTGTGGTATCCATCTGAAGCCAAAGTTGCTCCCCCACTCATGGATCTCATGTGTCTCCTCAGAGCTTGTGAAGAAACATATGGACTTTGTTCGATCCGCACACCCAAGGCCTCATAGTAGATAGTTAGGGCTCCCTTGACTCTCTCCGAACTCACTGTGATACCCTCTACATATAAGGCCGTGTCATCTACAAACTCAGAGTCAACCAGCTCCTCCTCCTACATGATTGGGAGCCAACGTTGTGAGGCCTGCTACTTGTGATCTCAAGTAGTAGCCCAGGCCTCCGCCATAAACAAGAAGAGGAAGGGAGCGAGGGGGCAGCCTTGGTGGACCGAGCAAGAAAGAGGAAATGCCTCGCCTATGCGTCCTCCGATAAGAATCTAGCCAGAGCTCCCCACATAAAGCGTAGAAACTCCTCTAACCCATTAGTATGAGAAACCCAATCTCTGCATAGTACCCTCTAGAAAGGACCACTCCACCCTATCATTGTTGGCCTTCTTGAAATCCAAGAGGAGGACAACCAATGGCTGTGATTCCTCCCTGGACCAATCCACTACCTCCCTGAATGTGAAAATGTTGTCTAGGATGCTGCAATCCTGGGAAAACCTGGTCTATGTGTTGTGAATGACATTAGTAAGATGAGGCCATAACCGCAAACTCAAGACCTTCGCGAGGATCTTGTATGCGGTATCAAGCAAGGTGATTGGTCTCCACTGCCATATATATGACCTATCTCCCCCTTTCGGGATCAAACAAATCCACCCCTGCCTGGCAAGCTAGTCAGAAAGGAGTGGAGATGATCTCCCAGAAGTTTTGAAAGAAGGCTAGAGTCAAGCCATCCTCACCAGGACAGTTATGGGTCGGGAGACCCTTGAGGGCCTTTCGGGATCAAACAAATCCACCCCCTGCCTGGCAAGCTAGTCAAAAAGGGGTGGAGATGATCTCCTAGAAGTTTCGAAAGAAGGCCAAGTCAAGCCATCCTCACCAGGACAGTTCTGGGTCGGGAGACCCTTGAGGGCCTTTCCAGAGCTCCTCATCCATGAAAGGCTCCTCTAGACTACTTCACAAATCCTACGAGACCATCGTCAGAACGTGATCCCAAACTACCTCCCGTGCCATAAGACCAGCTGCAGTCATCCTCTCTATCTAAAAGAGCGTGGGTCATGTGCATAATGCCCTGCGGATCTCAAACCTCCTGCTATACCCATCGGGCCTGAGAAGAGTGATAGGAGAACTCAGCCCGCCAAGTCTCCATGTCCTGAAGCTCAAGGCAAGTGCTCTCCAACCTGTGCCTAAGCCACTCAGCTCCTGAGTGCTACTCCCTGAGCCACTCTATGGAGGCAAGGTCTCTCCTAAGTGCCCGCTCGTGCTCCTAGAAAACCCTCGTCTGCCTAAGGGCATAAGCCTGCAGCTCCTCACTACTCCTCTGGTTCACATCGGCCACACACGAAGCCTAGCCCTCACATGGTGCCGTCTTTGATTGCTGCCAAATCCCTGCCATGACCTGTTGGATCTCCTCATCCTATAGGAGGTTCTATGGAATGCGGACCCCCTTTTGGGGGAGACCCCTGCGGGGTTGCTCTAAGTGAAGTACTACTGGAGAGTGATTTGACATCGTGGTACCTGCCAAAATCCCAGTAAAGCCACCTCTGTGTAGTGCCCAATCCCCAACATAGAAGCGATCTAGCCTCTCAAGCAGTCCACCCTGTCTCCTCTATCCAAACGAGAGGAGGAGGCTGCCAGGTATCCTGCTGAAATCCGGCTCACACCATGGGTCTCTGCCACTGATCATGAGAATGAATTGCTCCCAGGTGCTTCAATCTATTGCTGCTAGCATCTCAGAGAAGGAGGCACCGCCTTGCTTGTCCTCCCCAAACTCCAGGTTGTTGAAGTCCCCTCCAACAACCCAGGAATCTACATCCGAAAGACACTCTGAGAGTCTCCTCCAAAAAGCCGGACGGTGCTGTCTGCATGCTCAGCATACATGTTCAGGATCCCAATCCTAGACTCTCCCATCCTAATTCCTATCCAAATTTCATGGGATAAGCTCGTCCTAATCATAGACCTCAGGAGCCACTGTCACTAACACCAAGATGCAGACCCCTCCACTCTGTCTGACTGCAAGGGACCACATCTCCGGACCTCTCCCTAGAGGAGGTGGTATCACCGTCTCATGTCTAATGCTAAGAAAATATGCTCCTGAATCAAAAGAAGTTCACTATTTGCCCTACCACTTCCCTTTGTAACTCTTGCTGAAGGATCAGGTACTACGGTTAACTACGAGCATGGTTGTGGAGCCTATGCACATTCCAAGTCACTATGGTCTAACTCATGAGGACGGGGATGCAAAAAACAAGGCTCTCTTGAGAGTGGGTGCCTGTTCTAGAAAGACTATCTTATGTGACTTTGCCAGGGGTTTGGAGGACGAGTAGTCCATGTCTGTACGACGACATACTAAAGTGGACACTGGCTCAATACCAATCTTCTGTGCCCACTTCATCATGGAGACTTCCACCCCAAACAACTTTGCACACTTCTGGAGTGGCCAATAGTATGCCTGATCAACCTTGCCTCAAGCGGCAATCTGATAACTCCTACTGCTAAACCACATATCGGCTCCTCTCACATGAAGCTCAGATGAAAACTCACCTCTACACCATGGGCGTGCCAAAGGTCCAGCCCCTATGGCCCCATCCACTCGTCCATTATGATCTCCCATAATAGCATCAAACACCACTAGGGACCACTTCTCCAACCCTATGGATGCGAATGAATCTGCAAACCAGGTGTGTCTAGGATCCCACTACACTGATTGAACCCCCTTTCTGGGGCTACAAGACCACTAGCATTACCTCTAGGGGTAGAGGATGAGTCCGGAATCTCCAGATAGTTCCAAGGTCCCACTCTCCAGGAGTTCCGTGGTAAGAGATGCCCAGGCTGAAGATTGGGAGCTGCTGACTGGGAGGCCGAGCCCCTTCCCTCTAGCTTGGTCCTTTCGAATGATGCGCTGAGGAAGCGAAAGGGGACGTCATCTTACCCTTACCTGTTGGCAGGGGTGTCAAGGCAAGGAAGGGTTGGGAAGCTGAAGAATCTGCTGGGAAGGTGGAGGGGAAAGGGGGAGGGAGGGAGGCGGAGGGAAGGGGCGGGTAGTGAGGCTGATCATAGTAGGAGGGGCGAGGGGAGGGGGAGGGGGAGGGGGTGGGGGGAAACCAGGAGGAAGGGGGGTAGTGGAGAGGGAGCGGGATCTACAAGGGGAGGGAGGTGAGGGGAAGTAGGGGCAGCCACATGCCCCCCTTGCTGATCAGGCTCACCAGGGCTCTAAACTCGCTCCTCCTCAGCCGTTGTTGACAAGCTAATGTCTATATCTTCCGTTGCATCAGGAGCTTCTCAAAATAGCTGCTTATGCAAGGGTGGGTACGGTTGCTGAACCTCCATAATGGGAGGAACCTCTGGCTGGGCAGTGGCCCCTTCCGCTGGGGGAGGTTGATCTCCACGTAAGTGCTCCTACTGTTGCGGCTCCTCATGTGCCTCTAAAAAAGCCTTGTCTCTCTCTTTGCGTCTAGCCCTTTACCTGCGACGCTTGCGGGCCTGTTTGGTTGGTTTCTTTTTCTTTCTAACCTAGGTCTAGTTCCCTTTTGAGGGGGTCACCCAGGGGGTCTAAGACTCTTGCTGCTCCTGTCTAGGGGGTGTTGGGCTCTGGCTTGCTGACTCTGTCTGCTATGTGGGGATAGGGGAGGAGGGGCTCGGCCTTGGCCACAAGGGCAATCTCTAGCTAGGTGACCCATCTGTCTGCAACGAAGACACTGGCCTAGTAACCCAAAAAACTCCACTCGCTGGCAAAGTGTGCCCCCTTCGAGGGTTTCTAGGAGGATCAATTTTGGGAGGGACTCTGGGCTCTCAACCACTAGTCTAATCTTGGGGACCCTGTCATCTGCTACAACGGAGGCAGTCAACTCTAGCAGAGACTTGAGCATGGTGCCAAATGCCCAACCAATGGAGGAGGGGAGGATGGCTCGATACTCCTTTGGGAGCCCTGGGAAGCAAAGAGTAATTGAAAAACTGGGAACATGGTATGTTGTGTTCATGTCCTCCACTGTAAAGCCATGGTGCCAAGGAAAGAGGTACACTAGATGCAGGCCAAGGAGAAATGGGGCTTTGCTCCACGAGTGTCGAGGCGGTGCCAAGGGAGCTCAGCTAGATGAGGAATATACCTCTTCCATAGATGGTGACCTCCTGGATGTGGTCACCCTCTAATGCTAAGCTCGCCTGGATCCACTCTCGCACTTGTCTCCTTGAGGAGTGAGGCCCACAATTCTACCCACGATCACCTTGTCTTAGAGGGACTGAACTGCCTGATGTTCCTATTGCTTGTCTGTTGGGTAAAGAAGAACCTTAACGATTGTGGGATGTGAGGGTACTGCCAAAGATCCCCTCTAGCCCAGACCAAGGGTCACCACCAAGATTTTCTTTTGCCTTAACAAGCACAAATGCTCCCATTGTTGCAAGGAGGAATAAGAAAAAAAGGAGGGGGGGGGGTGATGAAGAAAGATGTCAGAGGGGGAGGCAAAGACGAGGCAAGACGGGGGGCAGACAAGGATAGGTTGGGTGAAGGAGGAAGAGAGCAAGGAAGGAGGTGAAAGAAGGAAGAGGAGAGGTGGAGGGGGAGGGCAGGGAAGAGAAGGTGAAGAGGAAGGGGAGAGAGGTGGAGAGGGTGGGAGGGAAGTCAAGGAAGGCGTGGGGGGGATAACGGAAGGCAGAAGAGGAGAGGGGACGAGAAGGTGAGGAGGTGAAAGAAGTGGCAGGGCGGCGAAAGAGAAGGAGGGAGAGGAGGAGATGGCAAAGGAGAGAAGGAGAGAAGGAGGGAGCGGGAGGAGATGGCGAAGGAGCAAAGAGGAGGCGGGGGAGGAGAGCCGATGGAGGAGAGGAGGGAGTCGAGGAGATCTAAATCATGCCTTGTCATTTGATTTGATATGTAACATTATGCCATTTATATTTGACAATAAAAAGATGTAGGGATGTTAAAAACTCATCTTTTGGGCCAAAAAAATCATATGTTGACATCTTGCAAAAATATAGGGATGTGAAAATGCCCTCTTTTGGGCCCAAACAGGAAGCGCGTTAAAAAAATGCCCTCTTAATATGCTCCCTATTTTGGCCCAAAAGAGGGCATTTTCACATCCTTGTATCTTTTGATTTACAAGTCAAAACAGGGTCATGTTACATATCAAATCAAATGGCAAGGCATACTTTAGATGATTATCATGTCTTTGTGCACCATCTAGTAAAATTTAATGCACCAAAATATGAATTTGTGGTTAATTTATTGCATTGGTTAGATTAGTGGGAGCTAAGAATAAATCATTAGGGAAGGATATTTTTCCAGTAACAAAGAAACATGGGTTTCATTCCAAGAGTGAACAGAGTTAAAAAAGCTAAGCATTTACATATGCATGGAATCTAGACTAATCCATGCAAGGAGTCCTTGAAAACACCCCACCTATGTGGAAGGTTGCATTTATGATCTGAATTACTCTAGTGGAAAGAGAAAACTTGATTGTAGTTACTATAGAGTTTGTCTTCAATACAAACAATGAATTGAAAATTGAACATACAAATTATCTCATGGATGATGTGAAATTAGTGTTAGTGGCTCAGAAAGTTATATGCATATTTAACCTTCTAGCATTGAGGAAACATACGGACTTTTGAATAAGTTATTATTTTTCGCTATTGAAATGGGGGATTTATAAATCTTTTATTGTTTTTTATTGCTCGCTTTTTTTGGCTCGCCCGCTTTTTGTCGCTCGCCTTTTGGTAATCCTCGCAATGGGGCTACATAAGGAGGGAAGGGGTAGTGTAGCGGGGCCGTATTATAAGAACACTTATGTAGCTGTGCTTGTACTCTAGCTTCCTTTTTATTGACACAATCACTGTTGCAGCGTCGTCGATAAATCGAGGTAGCACATGTTGTGTCCTGTCAGTGTCGGCAAAGACATTGACGACACTCCCTCTCATTCCAAACTGGCCATCATAAGATAACTCCCTTATTTGAGAAAGAGGTATTCTAATGGGTATTTGGTAGCACTTCTTATATCTATCACTTCCACTTTAAAAGACACTCTTTCGTGCTCTTCCATTGAACATGATCACATTGTATGCAACTTCAAATGACAGTGACATGCACACTAAGACTTCATTTAGTAGTAGCCTGGACGATGTTGCGTTATGCACAAATGCTCCTACATGTTGCCCTGTTACCTCTTCTCTCGCATCCTCCAAAATTCGAGCAAGTAGAAAGAGAGCAAATTTGTGTGGTTCATTACTAGCTACAATCATTTCACATACATGTTGCAATAGTCCACTATAATGTTGCAAGGGGAGGAGTTCAAGTAAGCATGCAATGATGTTTGTGTTACTCTGATTAATGTCGTCCAATACTTTTGTTTTCTTGTTATCATATTCTTGCAAACATTTGTTGTACTCCATCTTGTTTGGATGTATCTTTTGTGCTATACATTTGATTCGATTATGAGAACTTATAAAATCAATTACCATTGTCATTGTCGCATTAAGACGGTAGTGTTTTCTCCGCGTTATAGTTGCAAAACTTCTCTCACAAATATTTATCTTCTACGTTCATGATGTGTATGTAGTGAACATGAGAATCTCGATATGTATTGTAGATGCCATGGAATAATATTTACAAGATTGTGCAACAAGACATAATGAACAACTAAATTGTGTTTCACAAACTTTTAAGTACAAGGGTAACTGACAAATTCATTTGCATTTTACTTGTTAGCAATGTTGTTGCCCGTTTCATCAATGCATCAAATCATGAATGTGTTTGTAAAAATGATACCAAAGATGTAAAAGGAGGACGAACCATGTCTTCATATGAAATCGAAACACAAGTGAAACTCAATTCAAAATGAGGCTTGCAAAACCTCTCATACAAATGAAATTGACACAATCGGTGTGGTCCGCACTCCAAGAAAAGCAAAAGGAAATATTGCCTATTGTGCAAGCCAAAATGAGGCCACCAAAACCTCTATAAAAGTAAGTGAATTAGCACACTTCCTCTATGCAACACACTAGCATCACTTTGGGTAGAACACAATCACATGCCCCAAGCTGTTGATGGTGAAGTATCCAATAGGCTTAAGCTTTAACTCCAATAGCATCATGCAAACACGAAAGACGCTATCATCATGGAGTACAAGAAATGATGTCTATAAACATAGAACATCATCCACATGACCACCTCTAATCTGCACTATAACATCGGATCCATCTTGTAAGAGGATTCTTCCCTTTAATGAAGGAATGAAAACAATCGCATACGGTGCATCACAAGTGAAGCAAAATGGTCTGCTAGGATTGCGGCTAACACGATCCCTTGAGCAAATAGAGCACATGTAGTCCAATAGGTGCCCATTCAACCCTATGAAGTGAAGAATTCCATGAACCTACAACAATTAAGAAGGCAATTAAGAACTCAATTGCATGACAACTAGACAGTGTGATCCATGTGTAGTCGATTACCTTTCTTCTGTATCCTAAGTCCAAAACTTGATTGATGAAGACTTGCTTTAATTCCTCCCTTTAAGTGCCCTCTAGAACATCTCCTAGAATTGTGAAGTCAAACACACACAGCGAATCTCATGCACGCATGTCTGACACATTCCTCAGAGTGTGCATTACTATCCCATTGTCATTAACTCTTGGATAAGTTGTGCTTGCATGTTCTTTCAATAATTCACAAATGTTAACTGTCCATCAGTTAGCACGTTATACTAAAGGGGTTTATGTGAGAGAGAGACAATGGTCAAGTGAACTTACTGTGGCACGGTCCTCATTGCGTGGCCCATCAGTGATGATAAATTGGTCGTTCAATCCACCTTTTGAATCAACTTTGATTACTATAAAATCAATTATGCTAGCAACAGTAGATATGTTGCCTAATCTTGACTTAATGGTTGATGAAGCCCGCGGGAAGTACACTGTAATTGTGGTCTCCGACAAGAATGAGATAGTACCCTCAAATGGCTCACCCCGTATCATTGCAGTTGTAGCATTGACATAGCTCGCTATCCCACTCTCACCGGTTGCTTTCGGAGCGATAATCGCTCTCTCAATACAATAGAATGAGTCCACCTCTAGGTAGTCTCTATACTGGCCCACGAAGGCATGTGGGACAACTAAAGTTATTGTGTCACAGTTGCACCAATCGATTAAGTCTGCACGAATGCATATTGGGTAGTTTGGATTGCGAGCACAGAATGTACCATACTTTGCCAATAACTTGCACTCGAAAGCAAATCAATGACAAATGAATTCACACAAAATGTCAATGCAAAGCATGGGTAGTGAGTTCCCAAGGAGTTTCGTCCACCGATACAATTTTCAGCTAAGGGACAATAGGCCCTGCACTATAATGACCACTATGGAGAGGGGGTGCATCGCTGTGCTTGTCTTTGCCTTGGTACCAATGAATGCAAATAGAACAGTGGGTCCCCAACAAATGTCATCAAAACCAATAAGTTTTAAAAATAGATGGAATAGAGGGGGTACCCAACAAATGCAATCAAAACCAGTGCGTTCTCTACGTTCTAAAAAAAGATGGAATAGAGGGAGTTCCCAACAAATGCAGTCAAAACCACTACGTTCTCTAAAGAGAAGAGCTAGTGTTGTCTCTATTCGAAATGACAAGGTGTAACAACACCCTTCGTATGTCATGCAATATCCACACAAGTGGGGGTTCGTGAAAAAATATCATGCACACTACTTGCCCATGAATTCACAACAATCTTTAACGATGATCTAAATACAAGAAGTTGAATCGCAGCCTCATACAGCATACCTTCTTCGTAAGCAAATTTTGTTGCTTCGCGAAATGCTCTTCAAAGATTTCTTGCCGTTATTCTCAACTGGAATGGTCTCTCTAACATGCCGTGAACATCCACCCAGATTGGCAGATCTAGTATCAGCACCTTACGCATACACCTTAGGGCCGATGATGCGAATAAAAGGGCCTAACAATAGGGAGATTTGTAAGAAGAAATGATGCACACCACAAGGAGACTTCTTAGATCAAACCCCACAACACACAACAGATTAGCAAAGAGCACTATGCGCATTGGATAGCTGGAGGAATGCCAAACGGTTCAAGTTCTTCCTTCATAGGTCGTTTGCCCAGGCATATCTCCATTGCTTGAGATCCACTAATGGGAAGAGATCGCTCCTCTACATACAATTATGAAGTAAGCCAAGAGCAACAATCACAATGAACTCTCATCCCAGACCACGCAAAGATAGAAACAAACGGCATGCATAAGCGTTATTTTACCCGGGTGAGGTGTATGTTGTGTTTGTGCCTTTTTTCTGAACTACAAACATTTCCAGTCAGCTTTGGTTGATGAACCTCTTGCGTGGCACAACCAGAGGTTTCCACCTCTTCTTCGAACGCTCATCGCCTGACAACAAACAACAACAATGATTTGCTAAGATGACCGTATCAAGTGCAATAAACATACAACGATTAAATTGTAGGCACTCTTTTCAATTATCTTTGCAACGGTCGCATCATGGAACAACACTAAGCTTGGATCCAAAGAGCTTTTCCAATTCTGCATAACACACAACAAGATAAACTCCATGAATGTACAATATGAAAGCAGGAAGGAAGATTTCAATGCACAAAAGCAAGTCCACAGAAGCAAGTACCCCTCTTGAAGGTCTTGCTGTTGGTCTCCAAAGATTCACTATGACCATCTCCATGGGAACCCATTGCGATGACAACAATCGAGGCAGATAAAGTCCAGAGTAACAAAACAAACAGAGTATGAGAATCGCGAACACATGAGTTCCTAATACAGGCGATAGGAGCGGTGGAAACCTCTACAAACATAGACACCCACTGAGAACTCTGGAAGAGTCAGTGTGCAAGCCGCATGACAATCACTACAACGAACGACCCTTCGAATCCCATTGCTATTCCATTTTGCTCTTCCACCACCACCACTTCCACTGGCACCATCAATACTATTTTCTTCTTCTCATGCACCGTCCTGCACACAGTGCTACAAGAAATACGGAGTTGCTTGCGGGCCGGGCCAAGCAAGGAAACTTCCAAAAGACTATCGCAACAGTGCGAAACACACAATGAACTGAGTCGCCTACAGAAAGCAGGTGACCCAAGGGTGCACTGAAAGGCTCCATGGAAGGACGGATGAAGGCAAAGCACCATAACCACCTGGACGAAACCAAAGCACCAAACCCTTCCACCTACTCCATATTTTGAAGAGGTCCATGTAATCCAAGAGGAGAGAAGCACAAAAGATCCATGCAATCCGGGAGGGGAAGAGCTCGTGAAACTTATATCACCATTCACATGGGAAGCTCACCTACTCATGAGTTCTCAGGGTATTCATACTTGAGGACCACAATATGCCACATTATCTCAATTGGTATCTTTCCCTTACCATCTTGCAACTACTACAACTAACAAGTGAAGGAGATGGTCACATAATGAAGCAACATGAAGGGACAATAAGTCCCTCCAATTGAAAAGAGTTCAAAAATATATTGATTAGTGAAAAACAAGGAGAAACTAGTTATGCAGGAAAGGGAGAAGGGAAGGAGTGGGTAAAAAGAAGAAAGAAAGAAGGATCTATTAACGTCTATGGTAGACCTCACAGGTCTATGAGACAAAGTAAAAACACCAAAAAGTGACTTCCTACATGTAGTTAACCAAAGAATCAAGGGAGTACGCAAATCTTAGCTCTTGTCAAGTTAACATAGGGCATAGCTACATTGTAATACTATCGTAAGCTAACCTTATAACATCATTCTAAGAGTGAGAATCTTTGGGTATAGTTTCAAGTCCTTAAATGCTTGTCCATCTTGATAAACCATTGAAGCTTCCTTTACTTCGGTGAGTTCATTGTTTCTTTGTTTGAGTTGGATCAGAGTGAGCTCTTCAAATATCTAGATCTTTGTACCCTCCGCCCGAGTTATTATAAGGCATAGCTACATTCTAATACTATCATTAGGTGGCCTTTATAACATCATTTTAACAATGAGAGTCTTTGGGTTCAGATTTGAAGTCCCTAAATGCTGGTCCATCTTGATAAACCATCGATTTGCTTGCTTTGCATACTTCCTTTACTTTGGTGAATTACATGTTTCTTTGTTTGAGCTAGATCAGAATGAGCTCTTCACATATCCATATTTGTGTACCCTTTATCTTATGTGTTTGCTGGAGGATCGTAACTCTTTCTACCCTCCCTTTGAAGTAGACTTATGCTTGTGTGTCATTATGATTGATATTGCATCTATCATTTTTGTGCCATTCAACTTGTGGTACTTCCTTCTTAAGGCATATGGTTATGCCACCTATGTCTTTCTCCCCAGCATCATAAGCACAACCATATTTCAATCCCCCAATGTGTAAGATCATCTTATTGCATGCTTTTGTATCCTGCTCTTTTACTTTGACATAAAGGTATGCTCCATCGACTTTGTTGCTAGCATCAACATCTATTTCTTACTTCATTGATATCACTTGATTGGTGATCATATCCTTAACCATGGACTTCGAGCCAAGTGCGATGAGTTGCCAAAGAAGAAACACTCAATGGTGCAAGATTCCTATAGCAACAAAAAGGAATGACCTCTTTTAGTCTTGCTTCATGTGAGGTGTCTCTTTTTTTTTGTAGATTGCTTCATGTGGGGTGTCTCTTTTTCTTTTATGAGGGAGGAATTGTATGTGCTTGAACTCCACCATCTAGCTCCGAGTTAATACAATTTGTAAACAAAGGATTCTATTTGGTCATCATAGCTTTAAAGCAGATAAAAGAGTGGTTTTGTCATTAGCCTATCATAGCCTTCAAGGGAACTCCCGATGACTTCAATGCTTCTGAGTGCCCTCTGTGGGTGCCTTTTTCAAATGTTCTCAATTCCTTTTCCAAATGTTTCACTTGGTTATTGTACCCTTTGCTACTATGCTTACCATTCCATAGCAACATACACTTTGAGAGGGGTCAAACACTTCCAACATCATGCAACTGGGCTTGCCTAGAAAATCCTCATGACCAACCCCCTTGATCTAGAAACTTGAACTTATCTAAGTCTATCACTTATCTCAAGATCGATTGTTTGCAATGATTTCACCCTCCTCTCTTTATCCAATTCAAAATTCATGCACAAACAACCGTCCAAAAGCAATCTCCTGAAATCTCCAATCAAGTATATTGAGGATACGTATCTTGGAAACTAGCTTGTCATTGGTGAGAGCCAAGTTGGCTAAGATCATGTAATTTGTATTCTTTTGAATCTTCTAAGTATCACAAGAAAACACATTTGATTGACTTCACATCAAGCTTGTTTCCTATATACAGACTTTGAAATAATCCAAAAAGGGCTTAATTATTGTGAATGCCTCTTTGGTGGTGTAATATTTAGCAAAATGGCCATAGGGATCCTATTCATAAGGAATATTGTTGTGGCATATACTTCTATCCAATAAGATCTCTATACCTTCTTTTTGTATAGCATGCACCTAGTAGATTCTATAATTACTTGATTCTTTCTTTATGTTTTTTCATTATTCTTAGGCATATACTTGGATGTAAATTTCCATTTTAATTCCAAAGCGAATTCAAAATGCATTGCATCAACATCATTTGGTTTTTGCTTAAAGAAGTATACATATTCCTTATTAGAGTTATTATCTATGAAATTAAAAAACTATAATGCTCTATTCAATGAAACTATCAAAGCGTTTAGACCCCTTGCATCAAAATAAATCATTAGGGTCTATTTATACTACTAGAAGATGCTATAAAAATGGAACCCTATATTACCTATTAGCAAGACCCACATACACCTCTCTCAAAATAGACTTGTGCAAGGCCTTGACTATGTGCCATGCTTGAGCCTACAACTCCAACAAGCAAAATATGACTCGAGGCCCTCTTCAACTACGATCTTCTTCTATGATGACTAATAAACCATAGGTGACTAAATTCTTGGAACTTGAAAATGAGAAAAAAGTAAGAATATTTTGACTTTTCTATTTAGTGAAATTAATGCCTTAAGTGCATGTGGGTCATACTAAGCTTGCATGTAGATACAACGCTTAAGGAAAAACCTCATGGGTATACTATTCAAGGGTAAGGAGACAAAAAATGCTCATGTCTAAGCCTACAAATTTGTAGCAATTATATTCTTTCATTGGGTTCATTAGTCTCTACAAAAGCTTCAATCAAGGCCTTAGGATCTTGTCCTTGTACGAGCTCACCCAAAAGGAAGAACTCCTTCACATGGAACAAGACATGAGCAGTGATACTTGAGCATTGTTTGCATCCGTTAAACTAGGTTGGGTGTGAATTTCCATTACATGTGGATGACTCTAGCTACACCTTTATGACCATACTATTTGAGCCAAAAGGCCATGTGGAGTATCTAATGAATAATGTTGCACCCAAATATAATGACTGAATGAGAAGCCTTAGGGATGATTTATAGTTCAAAAGTTGAGACACTACTTGCTAGAAAATCATTTCATGAAATATGGAGGCCACCAATATCTACGATACTTGATTAACAGAATTTTCATATAATGTAGGTTGGCGCTATGGCATTTATTGTTGCAAAAATTCAACTTCATACTAATCCACAAACATTATAAAGCCCATTTAGATGCAGATTGTTTCTCAATACTAATTTGCAATTTTTCAAAGTGTATATATCGGTTTCCCAATGTGCAAGTTTTGCAAAGTGGATACACACGAACAAAAATTTCTAAGGTTACACATTCCTTGAGGGTATGCCTCATGATCAAATAAGATAGGTAGCTCTTAGATCATGGATATTTATCACATTGGTAGATAATTGTACTAAGGGGATCCAAAAAAGATGAGTCCTATTGCATGAAAGACCCATACTGGGTGAGAAATCATACCATGGAGTGGGAGGTGGACACTTTAGGGCTGAAGTCACCACTTGAAATGTCTTTTGAGCTAGCCCAAGTTGGAGCATTGTTTTCTAAGATGACACCCACTACTGTAACAAGTGTGACATTTGCCAACAAGTGGGTCATTCCATACCAAAAAATCCATGTCATAAAAAATAAAAATAAAAATAAGTCCACGTCACTAAACTTGAGTCAATCATTGGAATCCTTCAGCATTGGGGACTTAACTTCATGGGTCTTGCCATATGCAAGCCCTTGCAAAGTGGAGTGCATGTCCTTTTATATAACCCTAAGGTTAAGACCTAATAAACCATACTTGAAACTTGGCTAGAATATACTTTTTATTTTTTTGAGTAGCCCTTTTTTTTGGAGTATTCAAGATCTTCACAAATGGAAATTTGCAATTGGAAAATCTCCAAGGTTGGGACCCTTCATAGACAAGCACTTGCAAAGGGAAATACTTGTACTTTTATATAACTTGAGGTTGGTACCTTATAAACCATACTTGAAACTTGGCTACAATAACCCTTTTTGGGCATTTGAGATATTCACAAATGGCACTTTGCAATTGGAAAATCTCCACTAAAATGTGATGAATAAGTTGGTCAAAGTCAAACTATAAGAGGTTGACATGTATCATATCATCATGTGAGATGACGAGCTTATCAAGGGTGCAAATAATCCATAAAAGCATCAAGGCTCCAAAGGATAAGCATGGGGGAAAAGATATAGATGCAAATAGACTTGCCACATGCTAAGAAACTGAGGTCTTTTTTGTAATGAGTGGGCTACCCCACAAAATTTAGGGGACACTTCTAAAGTATCCTTGGATCCTCCCCATATGTAGTAGCAACTTCCCAAAAGCAACAAACAAAATTTATAAGGTCTACCTATGCAAATAATTGTAGTGAATGCCCACTCCACTCCCATTGTTATTTTTATTCTTGTATCCTCAACCTTGCTTCATTATTCAACTTTCTAGTTCTACAGAGTTACTCCATCCAATGGATAGAAGAGTCATAGATGCAGCATTGACAATACATTTTCTTGAATATGTGCACTCCCAATGCACCCCACCTCAAGTAATTTATTTTAATGTGATACAAGGGCAGATTGATGGAAATATAGGTTTTAGAATCTTCTTCCTGCTGACTCGAGCTCTAGAATGTAGACTTGCTTTGTCTTTAGGCCAAGGTGTAGACCATTGACAAACAAGGAACATGATGCTTGTGCAACATATTTGCAAGATAGTGTTGATTGCTATCCAAGCTAGTGTAAAGTTTACAATAAGCACAATTCAAATCTAAGCTCACATGAAGAAACGACTCAATCAATATGAAAGACAATTCAAAAAGTGGGATTTGGTTCAACCATAACACTAAGAACTCTTGTCAAAGAGAGGGATCAAGGGGGATCAAAACACCACAAGAGAGACATAGGATAGCAAACACTCAATCTATTGTAAAACGTGTATAATCAACAATACATGATAGGCTTCTTATATAGAGAGAGCCTTTAGAATAGTCAAACCATGTGAAATCCTCTCATCCACATCTCTCCTTGTGGATATCCTCAATCCACATCTCCACATCATGTAGTCCACATCCTAGGGTGGCTACTTTAATTCTTTCCTATACCATACCTTAGCCCTCTAATCTATGTGCTCATGGCACCACAACTCTCAACACCTCTCCTTGGTGCCATGATCCTTTGGCTACTGCAAGGTGGTCAGATGTGAGTTACAAATCCATCACCTCCCCTTAGTGCATGCATTGCTACTTAAGGTGGTCAAGTGTGGCTTCTACATGTCAATACCTCCCCTGGGTGCTTTCATAGCTACTCTCAGGTGGTCAGGTTTGATTACAAAACATAATAGGCAAGGTAGGCAAGGTTTTTGCTTTTTAATGCATTCCATTGATGTCACCTTTTGGCTTGATGATGACTCCGCATAGTTGACTTGTTGATTCTTCAATCTGCAATCTTATTCCTTGTGTCCGAGCTTCTTGCAATGGTGACACTTTGGTTTGTTCTTCAATCTGCAGTCACTTTGATAGTGACCCATCCTTCCGCAATGGTAGCATTTCACTGATGTTTTACTGAATAGTGCTTGTTCTTCATTATAGCTGTTGTATGTTGATGTCGATGTCGATGCCTTTAACTCTCTTTCTTTTTCGAGAAGAGAGGATACACATTCTTCAAACTTTGGATCTGGCAAATTCTTCAAAGTGGTTGTCAATGCACTATACTCTGCAGGCATGCTTTTAAGGAGAATTGCAAGTGCATCTTTCTCTCCTACTTTTGCATTTATGCCCTCTAGTTGAGTCATAATGCTTTTGATTTTGTTGACAAATTGTGCCATGGATTCATTGAAGCCCATGTGCATACCATAGAATTCAATCTTAAGATGGATTTCTTGGTTTTTGGCTTTTGCACCAAACACTGTGTTCAACTCATCCCATGCATCCTTGGCATGATCTTTAGAGTCTATATGATGAATTATGTTTGGACCCAAGTGCAATCCAATGAGTGATAGTGCTGCTTCATCTTTTTCCTTCCAAGCATCATTTTGTGCAGTGGGTATGTCTTCTTTTACAATCTTCCAAAGCTTTTGGTGCATCAAAAGATATCTCATTTGTGTAGACCATGTGTGAAATCCATCCCCGGTGAATTTCTCAACAGTTGGAGTGCGGATTGCCATTGCAAAGGTCTTACCAATTGATGATATTTTCAAATCTGGCAGTGTCTAATTGCATACAATGATTCTGACATGACAGGCGCGTAGAGCTCGAAAAGACGATCACTTTTCCTTTTTGGAGCATGTGCAAATTCTTCTTGGATTGCAAGTTATGGCTTGTCGAAGTTTTGTGAAGAAGAAGGCCTTTGATGATGTGGCACATAGATTCACATGCTGCTTACAAACTGTGCTTACAAAGGGACTGTGCTTGGGTAGCAATATGCCACGTGGCAATCTTTTAACCAGACTGAGTTAACTCAAGTCTAAGAAAACCTAACCATGGCTAAATCTTATCCTGCCACGTGGTAAATTTTTAACCAAATGAGATAACCCAAAGTTTAAACAAACCTAATCCAATCTTGACACGTGTCAATCAATAGTGAACCTTGGACTTTGAAGAAAACATTCTGTGATGGCGTTGAAGCAGCGACGATGATGGCGGCGATGCACAGAGATGGTGTCGCGGGCTGGTCTGCTAGTCCCAGGAGGTCGCAAAAGGCTGTCTGAGTCGACTGTGGAAATGGGAGCCCGCTGGCTCTGAGTCGCCTGTTTGTGAGCGCTGAAGGAAAGTCCGTCGTGAGCGGCTATGGCTGGAGACTGCAGTTTCCGCTACAGAGCCGCGAGCTTCCAGAAGAGGCTACAGGAGCTGTGCTGACGGGGGAATGCCATCTGCCTTGAAGAGAGATCAGAGGTTGCTGGGAGAAGGTGCTGCTGAAGGCGGTCTCCCGTGAGATAGTCAATCGTGGAAGCTGAGCATAGCTTCAGTCGAAGGCTTCATTGCCTATGCTTGGTGGCTCATAGGAGAAGCTGAGGAGCAATGGGAAGCTACTTTCGGTTGGAGATGGCAGACTGTGTCAAACATGAGGGGCCGTGTCAGGTGGCTGCCTCATTGCCATTGCTACAGAAGAATATGTTGAGAGAGCGCTGGGTGTTGAAGGAGGCTGTGACTTGGAGCTATGATGAAGCCTAGTCCTCTTCTTTCATATCTCTCGGAGAATCCATCACACTGAACCTCTCTATCTCATAGAAGGAGCCTCAACACGAAAATGACCATATCTCTCTCTCCATAGCTTAAAATGACGAGCTTTCTGAACTGAATTGGAGAGGAAGACTAGCTCTACAAGACTAAACTTTCAAGATGAAGAAGATGCCTCAAATGGACGGCTTATCACTCATGAAGGGAGTGGGAGCACCATCGGCTCTGATACCATGTCAAAGAGAGGGATCAAGGGGGATCAAAACACCACAAGAGAGACATAGGATAGCAAACACTCAATCTATTGCAAAACGTGTATAATCAACAATACATGATAGGCTTCTTATATAGAGAGAGCCTTTAGAATAGTCGAACCATGTGGGATCCTCTCATCCACATCTCTCCTTGTGGATATCCTCAATCCACATCTCCACATCATGTAGTCCACATCCTAGGGTGGCTACTTTAATTCTTTCCTATACCATACCTTAGCCCTCTAATCTATGTGCTCATGGCACCACAACTCTCAACAACTCTATGTTTAGTAGGCCACAAAATCTACACTAGCTATAGAGTTCAAAGCTTGGTTGAGCAAACCCATCATATTCTTAAGATGAGCATTAGATTCTATGCCTTCATGACCCTGACAAAGAAAAATCAGTAGCCAATGGACAATTTAAGGGTGGCATCTAATAACACCATGTGAAGACCTTATGAAATGAGCCCTCTTTATTAGGCTTGGCTAGAGTAAAGCCCTTATGAAATGAGCTATCTTTATTAGGCTTGGCTAGAGTCCTATAGGGATGTGATGCATACGAATGCACACAAAGTCAACTCTGCACCATAATGCCTTCTTGAGAAGACTCAATCTTAGCCCCAAGCTTATGCCATGCTTCACATTACACATGAGCCTTGCCTCAACCCCCACCCCTCTCTCTCTCTCTCTCTCTCCCCCCCCCCCCCCCCCTCTCTCTCTCTCTCTCTCTCTCTCTCTCTTCTCTCTCCTCTCTCTCTCTCTCTCCTCTCTTGCCCCTCCCCCCT
Organism: Dipteris shenzhenensis; assembly: GCF_047967505.1. Classification (NCBI taxonomy): domain Eukaryota; kingdom Viridiplantae; phylum Streptophyta; class Polypodiopsida; order Gleicheniales; family Dipteridaceae; genus Dipteris; species Dipteris shenzhenensis. The sequence continues at coordinate 52,787,870 of NC_141610.1, read as the reverse complement.
CTTTCCCCTCTTTCTCTCTCTTCTCTCTTCCCCCCCCTCTCTCTCTCTCTCTCTGTCTCTGTCTCTCTCTCTCTCTCTCTCTTCCTATTGCATTATGCCATGTGGCGAGGCCACAGGTAAGCACTTGATTTCTCTCTCTCTCTCTCTCCTACCTCTCCTCCTCTATCTATACCCTTCCTACCTCTCCTCTATCTATGTTATAAATATTCTCTCTCTCTCTCTCTCTCTCTCTCTCTCTCTCTCTCTCTCTCTCTCTCAATACATATATATTTTAAAATATATGTTATATAAATAGATGTTAAATTTTATATTTATGTATGTATGTAATTATTTACCTCTCTCTCTCTCTCTCTCTCTCTCTCTCTCTCAATGTCTCTCTTTGTAATGGCCCAATCTCGATATCTTGTGTGTTGTCATCCTGCCACGTGTCTACTTTGTTATCACATCGCTGACGTGGCCCGCAAGTCATTGCATCGCCCCATTATGCACTGCACACTGGTTGTCTGTTGTCTATGGATCTGCACCATCGGTGACTGCTCCCCTCTGGCCCTCTGGCTCACGAACCGCCACGTGAATGTGCATGTGGCACTCGCTTGTGAGTTGCTTGCGTGGCACGGCCTACACAGTGCGCAGTTTGTCCAAATCGCCGCCACATCACCCACACTCATCAGACTACTGCACACCCCCTATTGCGACACGTGGTGGTGGGCTAGAATCAGCAATAGTGCCTCGCGTGTCGGTGGGTTAGCACACCACGTGGTGGGCTCAACATTTTTTATTCATTGGGGACCCATGCCAAAATTTCCTCGTTGCCAGTCCTCCGTCACGTCGTCACGCCCAAACTGTACCACATGTGCAATACCTCATCTGGGGCTGCCTCTGATTTGCATAGTCTACCCGTTCGCTGCCATGTGGCTCTCCAGAGCTCCTCCTCTCCCCCCAAACCTCCTTCCTCTCCCCCGAACCTCCTCCCTTATTTCCGAGCCTCCCTCGAACCTCAGTTCCATTGCTGAGCCTCCCACGAACCTCCCTTCTCTCACGTACGGGATTAGTAGCCAAAAGGAATATAAGAGAAGGTCCTAAAGTATATTTACAACAAAATTTAAAGCTTTTTCTTGGGTCCCTTTTACCCCTTCTTCAAAGGCCCATATCTCACTCAATCGGTGGAGCAAATTAAAATTATCACCACTCAAAGTACAAGCTATTTATAGCATTTTAAATATGCATGTATTGCCTAATTATTATACCAAATTTTTCTCCTATTTTGTGCAATTTTGCCCATATCTTGATCATTTTAGATCCAATTTCATTTTGCCCTTCATTGGTCTCTTTCATACATGAAAAGATTTAGTTTCAAATCTTCACAAATTCCAATTCACAATTCTATTATAGTATTACAAAAATGGTAGCTTCATGATGACATCATCTTTCTCGATGACAATGTACAAATGCAAATTCAAGCATTGTCCATTGGAAGAAATTGTTTTTAAGAGGAAGATGAAGAAGTTCAAGCAAGCTTAACAATCAAGAGACTATTCTCATAACCCTAAAAGTCATGGTTTTTAAGAGGAAGAGGAAGATGAAGAAGTTCAAGCAAGGTTAACAATCAAGACAAAGACAACTATTCTCATAATCTTGGAAGACATTCATAAAATCATCATCTTCTCATTATTCAAGTCAAGTCATCATGAAGATCCTATCAATTAGGAAGAGGGAGCTCCATTAGAAGAGGTATCAACAAATTTAAAGTGAACAACAAGAAGTTTCATTTACTATAGAAATAGGATGTTGAAACCTAAATGCAAAAAAAAACAAAGAACATTACCAATGGATAATATGAGGAAGTTACTTATCAAAATTAACATCAACACAAGAATCAAGATCGTAATAATAAACCTGATAAAGTTATTTGCACATTATTGAAATGAATACTTTTAAGATCAAACCTTGGACAAAGTGCAACACAATCTTCTCATCTTCCAATATGCAATTGCACAAGATAATCATGATGAAAATCTTTGGTGGTTTAATTTAGGTGTTGGCATCGTATGACACATTAAAAAGGTTGATTCTTAAAATTACATCTCAACAAAAATACAAATATGGATGTAACATACCACAGAAATTTGAAGTACCAGGTAGTAGCATCCATTCCATAGCAATATAGGGCTTGCAAAAGTATTGGCGATGTTTTCTACATTTCCAATAGCACATAATCTTCTCTCAAAATGTCAAATGGCAAAGAGTGATATGTCCAAATGTCAAATGATAGAGAATGGTATGATACTTATCTTCAATAAGTATAATTGCACCATCAAGAAAGTATTGCCAAAGGTGCCAAGCTTGTTTGTAACATCACAGAATCAAGAGGTAGTCTTTGAGCAAGATGAAGAAATAGAGAGAAGGAATAGGGTGGCTTCAAATCTACTACATGCATGATAGGTCAAAAGAAGGTACGCCATCTTTATTAAGGAGAAGGATGTGCAATAATAATTTACTTGCTGAATAGAAGCCTCAATGCAATCTTGTAAAATGTCATTCGTAAAGATATCTGTATACCTTCAATCAATCAATAAATTGCCAATACCATCTTCTACTTTGACTATTCAAAGAAGTCCATTGCTATAAAAATTTGAAAGTGTTAAGTTCATTGTGCATTCACAAAGCCAAAAGAAACAACAATAACTATGAAAGTAACACCAAAAGGTTTCACAATACCACTCAAAAGATCTTCTCGTGAAAGAAAGGAGCACATCTCAAGAAGTAGACTAGAGCTCCAATATGCATTGGATGAATAGTACAATACTCTTATGACAAATCAAACTTCGTCATCGAAAAATGCTTCAAATAAAAAGAAGACCTTAAATATATAAAGTCAAAAGTCTTCATTGAAATGGAATACTCGACAGTTACAATGACGCATTTGTTGCCATAGAGTTGTCCCAAGAATATGGCAACAAATTGCTCAAGTCGTCCTGTGAATTGAAATAGGCAATATGTCCTTTATAAATGGGTTTTTACTTATCAAATTCAAATCCTTAGTGTTGCCCTTTCATCATAAGTTCTAATGGTCAACTCATTTTTGAAGTCCAACAACACAATGTTTGACTTAAAAATTGAGTAGACATAAGTTGACATGATAGACATAGAAGATCTCCACTATTAACATAGAAATATGGAGAATGACAACACCACAACGTTAATATAGGAAAAGCACACCCAAAAAGTGTTAAAGAAATTTTACATGCATGAATGCAAACCCTTGCAAATTCTCATGGAAGTCAATTTTAAATTATCACCTTATGATACATCACTTGATACCAATACCGACAACTCACTAGTAGCTTAAGCTGCATGATAATTACTTGACTAGACATTTCTTATTCAATTGATATTTTCAACTAATGAATTTATGAAAACCCAACAAAGAATCCATATTTGCAATCCTTCTAAGAGATTTAAAAAAATTTATTTAAAAAGTATCAACCACCACACTATTTAATAATCAAGAATCCATTTTTTCATGCTAAGGCAAAGCATATGGATGTGCATTATCATTTCATCAAAGGCGAACTTATCAATGATTGAAATAGATCATGTTTGCATTCCAACTAAAGAACAAGTTTCTCGTGTTCTCTCTCTCCCCCTTGCTACCCCCTTCGCAACCATCTCTCTCTCTCCCCCTATGCTACCCCTCCGCTACCCCCTGCGCTACCCTTGTGCTCCCCCTATGCTCCCCCCTGCACTACCTCTTGCGCTCTCCGTGCGCTACCCCCTGCTCTCTCCCTGCGCTACCCCCTCCGCTACCCCCTGCTCTCTCTCTCTCTCTCTCTCTCTCTCTCTCTCTCTCTCTCTCTCTCTCTCTCTCTCTCTCTACCCCCTACTCTCCACCCTGCGCTCCCCCTGCGCTACCCTCGCTCTCTCCCTATGCTACTCCTACGCTACCTCTCTCTCTCTCTCTCTCTCTCTCTCTCTCTCTCTCTCTCTCTCTCTCTCTCTCTCTCTCTCTCTACCCCCTACTCTCTCTGCTACCCCCTCCACGACCCCTCCATACCCCCTCGCTTCCCCCTCTGCTACCCCTCGCTACCCCCTGCTCTCTCTCTCTCCCGCTACCCCCTACTCTCTCTGCTACCCCCTCGCTACCCCCTCCGCTACTCCCTCGCTACCCCTCTCTCCCCCGTTACACCCTCGCTACCCCCCCCCCCTTCCCCTCTGCTACCCCCTCCGCTACCCCTGCTACCCCCCCCCCCCCCCCGGCTACCCCCTCTGCTACCCCCACTACCCCTCCGTTACCCCTTGCTTAGCAACCCTCCCGCCCTCTCGTTTTTTTTTTAATATAATTATATTTAAAAAAAAAGAGGTCGGACCTGCGAGCCCCCGGGGGTTCTCCAACAGCTCCGACGTATTGCAATCCCTTCTTTGCCCGCTATTGCCTCCCCCATAATGAAGGGAACAGGGGGATGAGGACAGGAGACTAGGTGGAGACCCTTTAGTCCAAATTTGCATACGCGTGGAGATGGGGAAGGGGAACGGTGACAAGGCAAAAACACAAAAGCAACTCAATCTGGAGGACTTCAACAAACATAGCAACCGGAGCGGTTTGACAATAGATAGCACTGCGGCCCAGAAGAAAGGGGCCCACCCAAAGTCCATGCCACTCACCACATCCTTGACCTCTATGGTTACCACCAATATTTCACCACCATCATCTGCCTCATCATCTATGCCACCTCTCTCCTCCCCCTCTCCTGCATCATCATCACAAGTCTCCTCTCCAGTAGCCCCACTGCCAGCCACGGCTCCATAGTACTTTCCCCTCGTATCACCTCTACCTCTCAGTCAGCCACCCTTCATGACCTCGTCCGGCCTCGCTACTCCTACATACCACTCCCCCACCCAGATCATGCTCTCCCCACCCTCAGTACAACCTCAGTAGCCCACCTTCATTCCAACCCCTCTCGAGATCGAGTTCCCACCTGGACCAAGACATCTTAGGCCCTCACCAGATGCTTGGGACTCCCTATTAGCTAAGATACATAGCATCCGGGCCCGTTAGGCAGAGCTGACACATTACACCCAAGAGCAGGCCTGATACACCTAGGAGTCGCAGGCTCGCATTATACACAAGCATGGCACTCTTATTTAGGGACTCAGGCACGACATCACATAGCTTCGAGAGGAGCTCAGGACCCTCAGAGCAGCACCTGGAGGGACCCCAATCACGGAGATGGAGGCACAAATAGCCACGATACAGTCGGCTATAGCAGAGATGACTAGATGGGTGGACATGGCAAAACGAGAGCCTACAAAGCCAACCGTTTCAGTCGCCATACAGGAGCAACAGCAGAGGGCTTCGAAGGCCCTCAACATCCGGATACAAGGGATCAACCAGCACCACTACGACGCCCATGGATGAGGCGATCACCTTTGTGACCACTACCATGGGGGTCCCCAACCATAGCATAGAGGGGGAGAGATCCCAACCGAGAGCATCCTCTAGTCATTCGCTTCAAATATTCACATGCTCGACTAGCAACACTTCGATGCCAAGCTGCTCTACGAGAGCATCCCACCTTGTCCATGGACGAGGATTTGACATCACTACAGATTGAGGAGCGACGAGCTCTTTTGCAGCACCGGAATGTTGCTTGCAAGTAGGGAAAATGGGCCATGGTCCGAGATGGTAGGTTGTTGACCGACACCCGTCGCCGTACCCCTTAGGAGGACGGGGCCTCTGAGACTCAGGTTTTCGAGACCCTCGATTACACCATTTGGAATTGTAATGGTACCTTATGGTCAGACCCAGGGAACTTCTAGGAGTCTTATATAGGACGAGACATAGTCTTTTACACAGAGACACACCAGAGCCCAGAGCGTCCACTACTGATAGTCAGTGGCTACACATGGGGGTCAGCCTTCAGGTGGGGTCGCAGTATTGTATAGGTCTTCCCTCGTTGGAGCCATCTCCATTGAGAGGAAGGATGCACACTCCCGATTCATGTGGATCCAGATCCGACGCACAGACACCCGTGACCTTTTCATAGCAATATGCTACTTCCTGCTGGACACATCCCACTTCACCAGAGTGGCATGAGAGGAGGGTGAGAGACATTTCAGCCCGCAGGGAAGTTCTCCTTGTTGGGGACTTCAACGCCAGGACGAGCACGCACCAGGCACCACTCCTAGACTTCCGAGACGACTCTATCATGCTACTAGACATGGACCTAGACGGAGTAGGTATGACCAGGACCTCACCGGACCAACATGGGCCTATTACACCATATGGACACGCGCTTCTTAATCTGGATAGGATGCATGATCTCATTATCTACAACAGGCTTGACCTATGGCCCTCCTCAGGTGGCTTTACTTGCTTCCCACACGGGGGGGGGGGGGCGGGGCACTAGTGTAGTAGATTACATCATGGGATCCCCTACCTTCACTTCATGTATCACCAACTTCATCGTAGCACCACTCCCTCCAAGAGCTGATCACACATACCTATTCTTCACTATCGCCACCCCATGCTTCGCCACACCCCACACACCACATAGGAAGCATGACACCTACCACGACATACACTTTGATCACAGTCTCTCACCGGCCTACTCTGGATGCCTAAAGAGACTCTCAATCTACATCAATCACATACCACTCATAGAGGATCGTGCTGCCCTGATTAGTTGCACACTCCACGAGACTGCCCTTCAAATCTTTCCCCACACCACACGGTCCACTAGACAACCACCTCTTGGTTCTATACCTTGCAACAATTGGTATGATGCGGAGTGCTAGGCTTATCGCCGACAGCTCTGACTTGAAACCAAATGTCACCTCCCGAACACACCACACATGGTACGCAAGTACTGACGTCTCATACGTTGAAAGAAGCAAGCATTTCTTTGTCGAAATGAGGAGCTGCTACACATCTTGTAGAGCAACAACTCTAAGGATTTTTGGCAGAGATTCCTTGAGGATTACCAAAAAGTGAGCGGAGAAAAGCGAGCAGCCCCAAATAAGCGAGCAAGATTAAATAGGTTTCAAGCGAGCGAGAACCTCATCCAGCATCTTATTCCCCTCAATATCATTGGAACAATTGATGTGATCATAAGCAAATTAAACATATTCCAACAATGAAGGCATGCCTGAAACTCACAATTAACTTCTCTTTCATCCCCATACTATCAATTTGAGTCATTGTGGAGAGGTAGAGACATAACAATACATAAAATTTGCGATAAAAAAAGCAAACACTACTCAGATTGAACATCCACATAGCAAGATAATGATAGATCACAAGGTAGAATATATGACTGAAAATATGTAAACATGATCATGTGCTACATATACATATCATGTCTTTTATGCTTGCAGAAGATCATCCATACATTCGATCCAAAAACATGGAAACAGAACTAACTATGTCAAAAGAAAAAAAACACATTTTCATCATAAGGATTAATTTTGCTTAGTGAAAATACCTATGTAATCTGGACAATACCATGCTTTAAAAAACTTAGGGAGCCAAAAAAGGATTTTTGCCCTCCATACTTCTATTATGACCAATATCTGAATGATAGTTCTATCGGAACTAGAAATGAATGCATCTAACCACTATGTTGAGTGCTCATCCAGTATCCTGTAGACTATTATGTTAAACTCAATACGTGACCATAAACTCAAGCATAAGAGGAGCATGATTCAAGTGAAATAATTGGCCGACACTCTGTAACTAGTATCCTGCTGCATCTAACGAAAAATATGCACCAGGCATTAACAAGCTTCTATTTCCACCCCTATAAGCAAACTCGCATCCTGTAGTATGAAAAACTTTAAGGAAAACATTGCACTTAATGCATCAATTAAGACAGTGACTACTCATGATGCACAATCGAACAATCATCAAGGAAAGTCTAGTCAAGCAAGTTGAAGCAAAAAACCAAATATCTATTTGGATCTATGCCGTTGTGTATCCGCCAACCATGAGTAGCAAAAAAACCTATGAAAAAAGCAAAATAGGGATTATGCCACTCTACCATGATCACTTCCATGCTATAAATAAGGGAATACATAGTCGTTTTAGGGTACTTTTAGGGCTCATTCCCAACCACTAAAAAGAGAGCCAATGCTATCTATTTGTATTCATAAAATCTTTATGAACATTATCATGTTCAATATAAGGATAGGAGCTAGCTCAATGGGTAGTCTTAAACAAATATAAATACTATTCGAATTTTAACCTTATGCAAAAGCTTTTTTTTAAACACAAAGTAAAACTTGATTATACATATAGATGGGAATCAGGTCACCATTGTAAGTATGTATTTAGTAATTAAGTTGAAAATATTCCCTTAGAAAAATAGCTCAATCAACATAGTACCCATATTATATATCCAAAATTTATAAGATCTCATTCATACCATTAGATTGTTTTCATCACTTGTCATGAGTACTAACCTCAATTGGCATTATGTATTTGGGCCAAAATAGTTTTTAGTATAGGATATAATGGAGCAATACATTTATGTAATATCTAGTGATCATAGTTTCTAATATAGGATAAAATGGAGCATAGAGTAATCTTGTCATTCAAAAATGACAATATACCTTCCTTGACCATATACAAGTATCATGCATTCATAAAAAAGGTTAGTCATAAACTGCAATATAATGTGCCCATAATGCATGTACATTAAATCTTCACATGTTAGAATGTGAGAAAGGGAATAATTTAACTATGAAATCAAGGATCAATGTAGGAAATGGTCTTCTATGCACACATATATGCTAAGGGTCCATCTAATACAATATTGGAAATTGATGTGAGTATAAGTGTATGCATCCATCGGTGATGTATATGAGTGTATGCATCCATTTGTGATGTATATTGTTGTACTAATCCATGGTGCTTTACCACTTGAGTTGTTTGTAGCACAATTAATCACAACAATGTTGTATTTTTAAAAGAAAAATGCCATAAAATTTTCATGTTGCAAAACATTTAAAAAAAAAAGGCATTTGTAGCATTAATCCAAGCATTTCCTACAAGCAATCTCCATCCCTCCCTTTCCTGCTTACTCTTTTGGCCACCTCCACCCTCTTGTTGCCCTTCAAGACTGCTTCTTGCCTCCTCACCTCCTTGCTTCCTCACCTCCTCACCTCCTTGCTTCTTTGCCTTCTCACCTCCTTGCATCATGCTTGTTGCTGGCAATTCCAAGGCTGTCCCTCCCCTCATTGGCCAGCTCCTCTACTCCTCACGTCATCCTTCTCCTCATTTTGGTGTCTCCAATGAATAGCTTGGGGGTCTTGTTTTTGGAGGGGGGAAGCATAAGAATGGCAACACCTTAATGCGCTGTCATTTTTCGTGCTTTTGCCACCCAAAAACAAGACATGCAAATCCCTTGCTTAAGCTTGAATGAGCCTCTTGATTTTGGGCGTGTTAAGCCATTTTTGACCATCATACCCCCAAAATCAAGAGGCTCATTCAAGCTTAAGCAAGGGCTTTGCAAGCATTGCAAGTCTAGTAAATGAAATCAATCAGATTAGGAATTGGCAAACTCAATTTGGGAATGGTCAGAAATACTTTGTCTTTGAATAATGCCTTGGATCATGGGATGGGGTCCCATGAACTTGCTGCCTGTGATGACGAATGGTTCTGCCCTCGACTAAAATTGATGTGTGTAGTAGTAAAAGGATAGCCCTCATGGAATCTCTAAGGGGTCTTGATTTTGGCCATGATTTGCACATTCTAGCACTTGAGCCGTACATCAATTTCCAACACTTGAGGCATATAGTGGCTTTGCCCACGCAATGTTTCCAGCTGCAATCCAAGCATCAAGCAATCTCATATTCTGTACCCAGAGACATCATGAGGGGTAAAGCCCCTTTTTGGTAGTCTCACTAGCAATATGTATTGAAAAAAAAATGTATTCAATTATTATATTCTTCCTTGCTATATGAATGCTCTTAATGCATCCAAATTGTAGAACTACTTCAATACTACTTCTTAGTTATATTGTATAATAACCTCCATATGTATGCTCGTGAGACAAAAAAAAGAGACCTGGCAACCCAGAAATGATAGCGCATTGATGCGCTGCCATTTTTGGGCTACCAGGCCTCTTTTTTAATGTCTCCTGAACATAAGAACAAGCACTTGTGTTCCTTACCTTTCTTTCCAATGGGGGTCTTGATTTTGGGGGTGTATGCCAAAAATTGATAAACAACATTATTTGATGCATATAGCTTTATTAAATCGATAAAGTAGGCATGAAAACATCTAAATTGTCTCTTGCCATTTGATTTGATGTATGACATGACCCCATTTGGATTTGTAATTCCAAAGATACGGTGTCTTACTTTTAGGGCTTGAATGCTTGAAATAGGCAGCGCATCAATGCACTGCCTATTTCATACATTTAGGCCTCAAAAGTAGGACCCCATGTAGGACCAAATGAGGTCCTACTTTTGAGGCCTAAATGCATGAAATAGGTAGCACATTGACAAGCTACCTATTTTAGGAATTCAGGCCCTAAAAGTAGGACCCCATATCTTTGGACTTACAAATCCCAATGGGATCATGTCCTATATCAAATCGAACACGGCAAGAGCCAATTTAGATGGTTTTGATGCCTATTTTCTCCATCAATCAAAACTGTATGCATAAATATATACATCAAGATATGCATCAATATATACATATGTATGTATGTATATATATATATACATACATACATACATACATACATACATGTGTGTGTGTATACACACAAACACACACACACACACACACACACACACACACATATATATATACACATATAGTCTATATATATGTATGTATATACATACATATATACATACTTACATACATACAGCAAAATGGGGGTCTTGATTTTGGGGGGGGGTATGCCAAAAATTGATAAACAACATTATTTGATGAATATAGTTTTAGCTGATGGAGAAAATGGACATGAAAACCATCTAAATTAGATCTTGCCATTCGATTTGATATATGACATGACCCCACTCGGATATACAAGTCCAAAGATACAGGGTGCTACTTTTAGGGTCCGAATGCCTAAAATAGGTGGCGCGTTAATGCGCTGCCTATTTCATGCATTTAGGCCTCAAAAGTAGGACCCCATTGGGTTGCCAATGGGGTCCTACTTTTGAGGCCTAAATGCATGAAACGCGCTGCCTATTTCAGGCATTCAGGCCCTAAAAGTAGGACCCCGTATCTTTGGACTTACAAATCTAAATGGGGTCATGTCATATATCAAATCAAATGACAAGAGCCAATTTAGATGATTTTCATGTCCATTTTCTCCATATATCAAAATTGTATGCATCAATATATACATATATGCATCAACATATACATACATACATACATACATACATATATATATATATATATATATATATATATATATATATATGTATGTATGTATGTATGTATGTATGTATGTACATGCATATATATACATACATACATACATACAAACATCAAAAGTAAGACCCCATTGGTTTCCCATGTCATGCATTTTGTTGTCTCATGAGCATAAGAACAAGCACTTGTGTTCTTTACCTTTCTTTGCAATGGGGGTCTTGATTTTGGGGGGGTATGCCAAAAATTGATCAATAACATTATTTGATGAATATAGTTTTAGTTGATGGAGAAAATGGACATGAAAACCATCTAAATTGGATCTTGCCGTTCGATTTGATATATGACATGACCCCATTTGGATATGCAAGTCCAAAGATACGGGGTACTACTTTTAGGGCCTGAATGCCTAAAATAGGCAGCGCGTTAACGCGCTCCCTATTTCATGCATTTAGGCCTCAAAAGTAGGGCCCCATTGTGTTGCCAATGGGGCCCTACTTTTGAGGCCTAAATGCATGAAATAGGCAGCGCGTTAACGCGCTGCCTATTTCAGGCATTCAGGCCCTAAAAGTAGGACCCCGTATCTTTGGACTTACAAATCTAAATGGGGTCATGTCATATATCAAATCAAACGGCAAGAGCCAGTTTAGATGATTTTCATGTCCATTTTCTCCATCTATCAAAATTGTATGCATCAATATATACATATATGCATCAACATATACATACATATATATATATATATATATATATATATATATATATATGTATGTATGTATGTATGTATGTATGTATGTATGTATGTATGTACATGCATATATATACATACATACACACATACAAACATCAAAAGTAGGACCCCATTGGTTTCCCATGTCATGCATTTTGTTGTCTCATGAGCATAAGAACAAGCACGTGTTCTTTACCTTTCTTTGCAATGGGGGTCTTGATTTTGGGGGGGTATGCCAAAAATTGATCAATAACATTATTTGATGAATATAGTTTTAGTTGATGGAGAAAATGGACATGAAAACCATCTAAAGTGGATCTTGCCGTTCGATTTGATATATGACATGACCCCATTTGGATATGCAAGTCCAAAGATACGGGGTACTACTTTTAGGGCCTGAATGCCTAAAATAGGCAGCGCGTTAACGCGCTCCCTATTTCATGCATTTAGGCCTCAAAAGTAAGACCCCATTGTGTTGCCAATGGGGTCCTACTTTTGAGGCCTAAATGCATGAAATAGGCAGCGCGTTAACGCACTGCCTATTTCAGGCCTTCAGGCCCTAAAAGTAGGACCCTGTATCTTTGGACTTACAAATCCAAATGGGGTCATGTCATATATCAAATCAAACGGCAAGAGCCAAATTAGATGATTTTCATGTCCATTTTCTCCATATATCAAAATTGTATGCATCAATATATACATATATGCATCAACATATACATGCATACATACATATATATATATAGAGAGATGTATGTATGCATGTACATGCATATATATACATACATACATACATACAAACATTAAAAGTAAGACCCCATTGGTTTCCCATGTCATGCATTTTATTGTCTCATGAGCATAAGAACAAGCACTTGTGTTCTTTACCTTTCTTTGCAATGGGGGTCTTGATTTTGGGGGGGTATGCCAAAAATTGATGAACAACATTATTTGATGAATATAGTTTTAGTTGATGGAGAAAATGGACATGCAAACCATCTAAATTGGATCTTGCTGCTCGATTTGATATATGACATGACCCCATTTGGATATGCAAGTCCAAAGATATGGGGTACTACTTTTAGGGCATAAATGCCTAAAATAGGCAGCCCGTTAACGCGCTGTCTATTTCATGCATTTAGGCCTCAAAACTAGGACCCCATTGTGTTGCCAATGGGGTCCTACTTTTGAGGCCTAAATGCATGACATAGGTAGCGCGTTAATGCACTGCCTATTTTAGGCATTCAAGCTTTAAAAGTAGGACCCCATATCTTTGGACTTACAAATCCAAATGGGATTATGTCATATATCAAATCGAATGACAAGAGCCAATTTAGATGGTTTTCATGTCCATTTTCTCCATATATCAAAATTGTATGCATCAACATATACATCAATATATACATATATGCATCAACATATACATATATATATATATATATATATATATATACATACATACATACATACACACACACACACACACACACACACACATACACATATAGATATATATGTATGTATATACATACATATATACATAATTACATACATACATCAAAATTAGGACCCCATTGGTTGCCTATTTCATGCATTTTGTTGTCTCATGTGCATAAGAACAAGCACTTGTGTTCCTTACCTTTCTTTGCAATGGGGGTCTTGATTTTGGGGGAGGTATGCCAAAAATTGATAAACACCATTATTTGATGAATATAGTTTTAGTTGATGGAGAAAATGGACATGAAAACCATCTAAATTGGATCTTGCCATTTGATTTGATATATGACATGACCCCATTCGGATATGCAAGTCCAAATATGCGGGGTGCTACTTTTAGGGCCTAAATGCCTAAAATAGGCAGCGTGTTAACGCGCTCCCTATTTCATGCATTTAGGCCTCAAAATTAGGACCCCATTGTGTTGCCAATGGGGTCCTACTTTTGAGGCCTAAATGCATGAAATAGGCAGCGCGTTAACGCGCTGCCTATTTCAAGCATTCAGGCCCTAAAAGTAGGACCCCGTATCTTTGGACTTACAAATCCAAATGGGGTCATGTCATATATCAAATCAAACGGCAAGAGCCAATTTAGATGATTTTCATGTCCATTTTCTCCATATATCAAAATTGTATGCATCAATATATACATATATGCATTAACATATACATACATACATATATATATATATATATATATATATATATAGATGTATGTATGTATGTACATGCATATATATACATATATACATACATAAAAACATCAAAAGTAAGACCCCATTGGTTTCCCATGTCATGCATTTTGTTGTCTCATGAGCATAAGAACAAGCACTTGTGTTCTTTACCTTTCTTTGTAATGGGGGTCTTGATTTTCAGGGGGTATGCCAAAAATTGTTCAACAACATTATTTGATGAATATAGTTTTAGTTGATGGAGAAAATGGACATGAAAACCATCTAAATTGGATCTTGCCGTTCGATTTGATATATGACATGACCCCATTTGGATATGCAAGTCCAAAGATACGGGGTACTACTTTTAGGGCCTGAATGCCTAAAATAGGTAGCGTGTTAACGCGCTGTCTATTTCATGCATTTAGGCCTCAAAACCAGGACCCCATTGTGTTGCCAAGGGGGTCCTACTTTTGAGGCCTAAATGCATGAAATAGGTAGCGTGTTAACACGTTGCGGCATTTAGGCCCTAAAAGTAGGACCCATATCTTTGGACTTACAAATCCAAATAGGATCATGTCATATATCAAATCGAACGACAAGAACCAATTTAGATGGTTTTCATGTCCATTTTCTCCATATATCAAAATTGTATGCATCAATATATACATCAATATATACATATATGCATCAACATATACATATACACATATATATATACATACATACATACATACATACATACACACACACATACATACATACATACATACATACATACATACATACATATATATATATATATATATATATATATACACACACACACACATATATATATATATATATGTATATATATACACACACACACACACATATATATATATATGTATATACACACACACACACACACATATATATATATATGTGTATCCATGTATGTATGTACATACATATATACAGACATACATACAAACATCAAAAGTAAGACCCCATTGGTTGCCTATGTCATGCCTTTTGTTGTCTCATGAGCATAAGAACAAGCACTTGTGTTCCTTACCTTTCTTTGCAATGGGGGTCTTGATTTTGGTTGGGTATGCCAAAAATTGATCAACAACATTATTTGATGCATATAGTTTTAGTAGTTTTAGTACACATACATACATACATGTGTGTGTGTGTGTACATACATACATGGATGCATGCATGCATGCATGCATACATACATACATACATACATATTGATGCATATAGTTTTACTAGATGGGGAAAATAGGTCCCACTCTGATTTTTGTGGAGAGACGCAACTAGACAAATAGAGCAAGTCCAAGGGGTTTAGGGACACCCCCCCGGCAAATGGAGATGCCCGGTATGCAATTTTAGCACCAATTTTGGGATGTAAGCTGCATAGTCATGTTGAAAAAAAGTTGTCAATTCTTGCATTAAATGTAGGGTGGTGAATATATCCTATTCCGTCATGGGGCCAGAGAAGATGGAGGCAAAAAATTGAACTTCCAAAAAGACTTCTTTTACCGGTCTATGGGGACCGGCTCTTACTAGTGTTGAGAGTGGACAAGACAGCTACCGTTGGTGTGATATGGGAATCTCCCAGTCTGCAATATCAGCACCAAGTTTGAGATGTAAACTACATAGTCAAGTCCAAAAAAGTTGTGTCAATTCTTGCATTAAATGTAGGGTGATGAATATATCCTATTTTATCATGGGGCCTGCAGAAGACGGAGGGAAAAAATTGAACCTCCAAAAAGACTTCTTTTACCGGTCTATGGGGCCTAGCTCTTACTAGCATTGAGAGTGGACAAGATAGCTACCGCTGGTGTGATATGGGAATCTCCAAGTCTCAAGTTTTGGGGTACATGAAATTAGATCATGCTAACGGTAACTCTAAGAGGTTCCAAAGGCAGGCAACATTCTTCATCATAGCTAACTCAAATGCAAGGCAGTGAAAATGCCAGGAGAGTTGCTAGGTAGCATTGATTTTGGGAAGGGATATGATGATACTTTGTTGTGTTATGTAGGATATTAATTTCCATTAAATTTGGGACATGTTAGATATAACTTCATAAAATCCTAAGTCATGAAATTAATACATTACAAGTTCAAGCATAAATAATAGTCGTGAAGTTAATGCATTAAATATTCAAGCCTAAAGAAGAATTAATCAAGACCTAATGCACCGTACCAGAGACTTTGGCCTTACCCTCATTCCATAGACTTGCCAACATAAGGCCAAAATTTTCATTCTTAAGAATATGTGGAAAGACCTTACATTTGGCGAAAAAATTTCATTCTAAAGAATAGGTGGAGTGAAATTGTGTTTGATAAATACAAATCAATGCTCAAGTTTGGACATAAATAAAGGTATCCTTTTGAAGATATTGGAACACATGAGAGAAATAATATTGAAGATACATGAATTTTTAGACATACTATTAAAGACAAATGAACATATAATGGATGAAATCCTATTGATGGTACATGAATTTTCAATAGAACTGTTATTCAAAGATTTGATGGATTGAATGTAGCTTTAATACATTATCCCTTTTACAAGGGTGTTTGATTTTGAGGCTTGAAACATAAGAATGAATCTGTGTTAAAGCCTAGTGGTTTGTTAAGGATATGTGAAACTTAAAGTAAAAGTACTTACAATGGAAGGGATTATATCAAGATCCTATTAAGGACATGTGAACATATAGTAGAATAATTCTACATAAAATCAGTGGATCAAACTTAATGGCTCAAAAGCATAAAGGGATGATGGTGCAACCTAGGGGCTACTCTACGGTACTATGGCAGCAATCTTTGTAGTTACTATCAAAGGTAGTGTAACTTTTTTGTCAAGGAAAGAGACGCAAACCACTCCACTTGACCTAGATCTATATGACCTAGGTTGCACCGACTTGTTTCTTTCATGGATAAAAAGTGACCCTTAGGTGATGCTATAGCACTCCCTTTTTTGGTCCATTATTATAGCACAATTGGGGCCTTTTGACCTAATACTAGCTACCCATCAAATATTTGTTGTAGATGTCAGGGGTAATTACCAAACTACTAGTGGTAGTTTTATCACCACCATTAGTAATTTTATTTGAGTGTTCCTTAATGGTAGTTCTCCTACTACTACATACAATATTACCAATAGTAGTCCTAATCCCAATGATAGTACACATAATATTATTACGACCATCCAACTTTAATCATCATTATATCTATGAATGCATATATATAGGTCTATCTATATCTATACCTATTTATTCCTCATCCAATATGTTTGCATTTATTTTTGGTGCTTTGCTTACTTTGAAACTAAAGATAATGTGATTTCATTATTGTTTGCATTCTTGTCAAACATGAGGAGCTGGAATGCATAAGAGTTGGGAGACACATTATAATTTCTGTGCAGATTTGAGCCATTGAATAGCCTATTGATTCTGATTGTTTTCTTTCTTATTAAATCCTTAATTTGGTTATTTCACACCGAACATCGCCATATCAATTCATATTTTTTTTGTTCTAGTAATGTCCTATCGCAGCATAGTCTAGGGTTGATCATACAAGATAAATGGGTGCTCACATTTAATAAATTTTTGAGAGTTAGAGGATAGTGGATGTAGACTACAAAATCATCACTTTGAATAAATTTGGCAAGATTCTTCTGATAGAAGGAATAATTTCTATTGCACTAACGATGAAAGAAAATTATCAAAAGGTTGATACAAGGCTCAAAATCACACTGGTGCTACTAGGCTTAAAAGTCATAGGCTAGTAGTAATACTAGTGTATTTACTAAGTAGTGTGCGTGCCTCTCCTCATTAAAATTCATAGTCTTCAAAAATATATAATACATAAGTCAAAATATTCTAATTAGTTTTATCATCCTAATGTTGAAACTGACTTAAATTCATAGTCTTCAAAAAGGTATAATACATAAGTCAAAATATTCCAATTAGTTTTATTGTCCTCATGTTGAAATTGACTTTCTCTTCCTTCGTCTCCTATGAGCTTCAAACCTTTAATCCATTAATCTCTCAAATAGTAAGAATGGTCTTGTATTAAGAGGCGATGATATCTAAAGTGATCTACAAATACTAAGAATGGTCTTATATTAAGAGGTGATGATATCTCAAGTGTTATACAAACCATAAGAATGGTTTTGTATTAAAAGGTGATGATATCTCAAGTGTTCTACAAATAGTAAGAATGGTTCAAGTGTTCTACAAAAGTATTAGGTACCTCTTAGTGGCTGAAGGGAAGGAGTGATGATATCTCAAGTGTTCTACAAATAGTAAGAATGGTCTTGTATTAAGAGGTGATGATATCTCAAGCGTTCTATAAATAGTAATAATGGTTTTGTATTAGGAGGTGATGATATCTCAAGTGTTCTATAAAACTATTAGATACCTCTTAGTGGTTGAAGGGAAGGGGTTGGAAGTATGGGCAAAATCTCTAAGAACTACAGGATGGTTGCAAGAACAATTTTGAATGTCATAAATGACACTTGGTTTTTCAACATACGGGTGAACTATTTTTAAACATTTTCTTTCATGGTTGATAACACTTTTAATAAGAAGAACCATTTTGAATGTTATAAGTGTTGATGCAATCCTATGCTATGAAGTCTACAGACAGTTTTTTTCCCCGCATATGGGTGAAGTGATGTTTACGTTACTAAGTTCAACATATCAAGCAACACATTTGTTTTGATTATTGAAGGAGTTTGATAATAAGACCCATTTCAAATGCAAAAGATTTGTTGTATCAGTAATGGAATCCGCTTTGGAGTGGAAATTCGGTTTCTTTCAAACCCACATATTATTGTTGCATAATGTGAGTATGGCTCCAATTGGAAGTTAAGGTAGACTATAATTCGCAATATTGGTATAGTTACACATAGTAACACAAGTTTTATTTTCAAGAATCTTCCCAAACAGTGGTTTCCACAAAGCAATGTTGAGTACCTCGATAAGGAAATTGTAAAAAAGCTCGCTCGCTTTTTTGGGCCCGCTCGCTTTTCCTCGCTCGCTCTATCGACTGCCTCAGATTCCTTGAGCGTAGGTCTCCATCACCCCTCACCGACACGAGAGTCTGGCACACGTATGCACACCATCTTTATGATGTCCCACACCAGCCCACTCCAGATCTCATACACACACGTCGCCCCACCACTTGCTCGTTGTTCACTAGAGGGGGAGTCAAGGACGCGACATTGAAACTGCACAATGGCCGAGCTAAGGATCATGAGGGGCTATGCATTGAGTTTATCGCATATGGGATTGACACATTAGCCCCGATCCTAGCAAAGCTATTCAATGATGCTATTTGCCTTGGCTTCCCCCACACCTGGACACTCAACACCATCACCCCCATCCACAAGGCAGGGGATCCCATGGACCCGAGTAACTACAGGACTATCATGATTGGACATGTGATGTCCAAGATCTATGCAGCTGTATTGGCTGCGTCGGTCAGCCTATTCGCAGAGATGAGAGGGCTCAGAGCAGAGGGTCAGGCCGGTTTTAGGCGAGACCATGGGACTATGGATCACATACTCACACTCAAGAGTGTCATTGAGGAGGCCAGATCATGGAAGGAGAAGGTATATTGCTGCTTTGTGGATTTCCACAAAGCCTTTGACATAGTACCTCGAGCTCATCTCATCACACGCCTACAAACACTGGGATTTGATGAGGAGATCATCTGGGCAGTCATGGCACTGTATGAGAGAGTCTCAGGCCGAGTTCCGACAGGCGCAGGTTGGACAAATGAGATCTTGAGTACCATAGGAGTCAAACAGGGTTGTCCCTTATCACCGACCTAGTTTGGCCTCTACATTGATGAGCTTGAGACTTTCATGGGGGCATTAGAGGGACCGATTGCTCACTTGTCGGGATCATCATCAGGATTCTTCTTTATGCAGATGATATGGCACTCTTGTCGTCCAGACCCGAGGGGCTCCAGCGACACTTGGATGCACTGCAGGCTTTTTGTTTATCCCATGATTTGGAGGTCAACCTTGGACGGACCAAGGTCATGATCTTTAACACCTCTCGAGCAAACATGCAACGGAAGCAGTTTACTTTTACTTTCGGTGGGTCACCAGTTGAGATCGCATCCTCATACACTTACTTGGCAGTCATCTTCTTCGGCCCGATCTCGACGATGAGACCAGCGATGCAGGCCTGACTGAGTAGGGGATACGCCTCACTAGCTCGGCTAGAGAGACAATGCTTTTACTCCCACTTCCAAGACCCTCGGACCAAGGCTCTTCTCCCACTTCCAGGACCCTCGGACCAAGGCTCTTCTCTCGACTCCTTGGTCCGACCAGCCGGTATGTATGGCAGCCCTTGTTGGGGGCCTGACATGTTAGAGATAGAGTGGACACACGTGGAGCACCTGCAGATCTTCATGCTCTCACGGATGATCCGAGGGAAACCGTCTGTACCACATCTTATTCTTCAGGCCGAGTTTGGTGCTTCTCCACTCCAACTAGATGCAGCCTTTCAGACCATTATATATCTACACCGGGTTAGATCATATGGGGACTGCACATCGGGGAGACAGAGGTTGCCATGGTTGGCTCTCGATTCCTCCATGAGGTTGGCAACAAAAGGGAGACGAGCAATGCTGGTATGCACAGACTCACAAATGGTTTGTGAGACTAGGGTTCCACATCGATAGGATACCTCCTTTTCAATACAGTTTAGATGCCCCTCCGGTACTCCTACCCACCATCCCGATCGAGCCACACACCAACCAGGTCATTCATGAGGATCTCCTGCAGCTACACACCCTTAGGACCTGGTTGGAGCCGAGGAAGCTTCTAGTGAAGCTGAGTTTCTATAGAGATTACTGTCTTCGTATTTCGGAGGAGGGATTCATCACACCACCGAGCTTCATATGCCTCACTCACTACGAATCTCCATCGGACAGTTTCGGGTATCATCACACCGCCTCCGCATAGAGAGCAGCAAAGCAGAGGGGATCCCTAGGGAGCATCGCTTATGCATATTGTGCGATTGTCGAGAGGTCGAGTCAGAGGAGCATTTTATTTTCAGGTGCCCAATGTACTACGAGATTCGAGGTCACTACCACTGCCGCTTCATAGACAGCTCCGGGCTCCTTTCCAAATTCCTTGCCTACCCAAATCAGAGATGCATCGCGACCTTCATTCACGAGGGGGTTCGACACAGAAAGTACTTACTCACGCGACGGGACCTGGCCACATCATCAGACACCTCTCCGAGCAAGATCACATAGTTCTTCCCATCAAGTGACATTGATCATCTAGTCTCTAGCTGCAGTCTCTAGCTGCAGACTGACAGAGACCCCGACCCAACGACCGTAGCACGACACATGAGACATCGAGGGGACACACAGATCACTCTGGGGAACCTCGCGTCATTGTTTAGACCCGGGATACGTCCCACGGGAGTCACGGTGGCTCTGGTCTTGCGTCGAGCCTCGTTTAGAGGAGACCGAGACATACAGCACCCCTTGACGAGCACCAACGTCCCATCACTAGCTATGCGCTCCAGTCCTTTTCTTTTCATTATTACATCCAAATGTATTTGATTTGATTATGTATGATCACACTTAGGATTCAGCATGGGTAATGAGCTCGTTTCAAAAGCTCCATCCTTACTCAGATTTGTATCAGGTTTTCTTTCCAGTCTCATAGACCCATCGATCTTCCGAAGACTCTAATAAAATTTCTTTCTTTTCTTTCTTTCTCATCAAATACAATTATTTTCAACTTGGAATCAGCTACAACTTAAGAGAGGAGGACATGATGGTTAATTTGTACAATATATAAATTCTTTTATTGCATTATGCATGGTGCTACGCTGACTTTTCCCTTAGTTGTTTCTTTTTTAAAATCTCAAAATTATTATTCCAAAAATATTATGTAAAGAACCCTTCTAATACAACTTAAGAGGGGGTGTTAAAGCATGTGAATTGCACCATGTAGTGCGATTGTCCTAGATGAACTAATGTCTTAAGTTGACTTGACATACGTGGATTAAAGGTAACAAACCCTTCTCCACTCACTTATATTTATACTCCATCTTATTTTGATTATGAAGGTAGTGTAAAATTAGCTCTCTTTGATATGGCTCTCTCCTCTCTTGTGCGTCACCTTCTCTCACACACTCTCTTGACCTTTGAACATAAGAAAACTAGGACAACAGTGACCATGGAGAGTAGATATGTCAGTTGGGCTATCATGTCTTTTTACATCTCAAGAATTGAATACATGGCTTGTGAATAACTTGGTACCTCACTATCCCTAGGAATAGCTTGCATGAATGCTATGGGATGGCAATGTAAAGCCAAAAACCCGAGAGAGACCCAACAATCAAAACCTCCACCCAATTGGAAGACATCAAAAAAGAAACTAGGTTATTGGTGATGGACAGAGCAACAATTCTTCTCATTCCGTTCAAGGAAATGCTTCTACACAAGAGTTATGTAGCTTTCCAAGACATACATTTTTTTAATTGAGGTGTTGCACTGAAGATATACACATCCTGTTATGCACCTTCTAAAAGATGCTTTGCTTGGAACTGAATTAGCTTAGTACAAGAGGATACCTTGCTTTCCCCAAACCAGGTTAAAGCTGCACAAACAAGACTGAATGGTCTCTAGCACGTGCACCTATCCTTCTGGTGTTCACCATTGAGATAGCCTTTGTGCTTGATAGTGGATGGTTTTCCTCACCTTCATTCTACAGACACCGCGACCATCTACTTCAATCACGAAGACAGGAGTAGACCTCCTTGATAGACTCTTCTTAGAGCTCGATCATCGAGTTCTTCCAGCCAGACCATGCGGGCTCCCACACCACCAGGATTCACCGTGATCGTGACGCAGAGCCAATGACATGACAACTCAGACAGAGGGTGGACACATAGATTACGCTCGAGGAAATTTCTTCTCTGTTCAGAGTTGGGGCTCCACCAATAGGGATCACTGTAGCCCTTATTAGACGCAGAGCTACGACCAAGAGACGACATAGGACCACATCCGCGGGCAGCTACCAGCACTCTATTTATGACTTTATTCTCTCGCTACCTCATCCCCCTCGACGCTCTGACGATGAGGATGTTAGCGTTGAGTAGGCGATCATCATTCTCACATGACTATGTAGCACTCATCACTTATCATTTGCATTATGCATTGGAGTGGATGCTCGTTCAGTAGCTCCAGCCACACAGCTTGTTTGTATCAGGATTTTTCAGTCTCATAGAGACCCATCGGTCTTTCGAAGACTTTAATAAACTTTCCTTCTTTCTTTCTTTCTAGGTTCAGACTAAGAACCACATATAAACTAAAAATGCACCTTGTTCCTCTTTGTAGTTCCAAGTACGTCAGTGCCCAGGATTTGACGAGTTTGTTAGAGATTGGGAACCTGCTCAATTGTCTGCATGAGCACTTATTGAGGCCAGGTACTCACAACAGTTTCAGCCCCTCATCATTAACTGCCTTAATAGCTGCTCGAAAGGTACTACAAAAATGGCTCATGGTATGCCAATACTTAGGAAGGCAAATCAGTTTTGGTTAGCATAATATATGCATAATGCTATCATGAGGAACACACAGCACAATTTGCAATCAAGTAATCATGTTAGACCAGAACTACCAATTAAAGAATCATTTAAAGCAGCTTGTTGTTATTGATGAGTGGACAAGATAATTAGATCTCATTCTTCTAGAAGCACAAAATGCAGAAGCACAATGGTAGATGAATCATCTTCAGAACACATGTCTGCTTGTTCATAATTGTGGATGACCCAGAGGATTGCATTTTGTACAGTCTATGAGGGCTTGGGCAATATAATAAATAAATTGCATCTGCAAGATGGCGCCTGTTCAGATGGAGCCTCATCTTGATGTCAATGATCAAGAAGACTAATTTCTATTCACATTTCTAGGATGCTATTTGAAATGATGGTTCAAGGCTTTGGATGGGAGATCGACAAGGAGGTGATGCTGGGAAAGGACTTTGCAAGGAAAGTGAGGGATATATTACAGAGGGGCTGCTTAAGGTCTAGGAACCATCCTAAACAATAAGGATGGCAAAGTTGGATGAGAATATGATGAGAAAGGGACAAGTTACTAGCATGTGTGCAGAAGTGGCTGGTGAGGAGGGTCTGCGTGCATGTAATGGGGGGGTTCATATTCATGCGCATGCGTGGGGGGGCCATGTGGCGCGTGTGCCTGTACACGCACATGTATACATCTTTCAACGTTTGAGACCTAAAACGTAGATTCACAATGGATGGACACATGGATGAAATCAAACTCTTGCATCCTTCACTTTAGAAGAGTGCAGCTGTCTTATAAACTGCTGCAAATCATATATCTGAACAATCTGCAAACTAGTGTTACAAACATGAGACCCTGCATACCAGTATAGTAAGAGCCATGTTAAATTAAAATTTACACCAACAAACAAAATGGCTCATATCAATTGCTAGGGTGTGGATGCAGGCATACAGTACAGATGTGCCTGCATACTTCTGTTTCAAAGCTTTGAAACTTAAAAACCAAGATTCACATAGATGGGGGACCCTAACAGCAATCAATCAGCCTTCAGTCTGGAACTTCTGGTGTCTTTTAGACAAATCATAATTTGAATAACAGACACTTAGAGCACTAAAAGAAACATGATAGGTCCAATCTAAGACCCTGCATACCAAAATAAGAAAAGCTGTGCGCCCTGAAATATTGCAAGATTATGGTACACATTATTGCTAAAAGGTAAGAAGAGGTCAAAGAAGAGCCAATTATGATTGTCATCAGCTTTTTCCTACAATGTCTTAACCCCAAGAACCAATAGAAGATTGATTCCCATCAATCACAGTCGCTAAAGACATCAATAGTTATGACCAGATGCAAGGCGCTCAACCTCTTCCAAAAGTCGTTCTTTCTCTTGTTGCAACTCTTGATTCTCTTTTTCTAGCTCTTCTATTCGTTTAGTTTGCTCAGAATCCTTCCTGATGCCCAAACAAACATAAGGTACAAAACTCAGAACAATTTTGTACAAAAACAAGACATCACAATATACCAGGAACGTGAGGATAAAAAGGTCCTCGTCACTCAAGACCCACGTTTTCACAAAAACATCCTAATAATCAAACGCAACATATGGCGCATTACAAATCAAGCGAATACATAACAATGAACAGTTCCAAAATATGTCTCTTTATATAAGAAGGCAAAAGTTGTACCGATTCATAAAAGACACTGTAAGCTTCAGAGATCGAACTTCCTTTTCAAGAGCATCACAACGCTTGATTGCAACTTGCAAGTCTGATGGCAAAATAGGCCTTCCTTTTGCTTCTAACATCCTGAACATTGCAAGGAGATCAACATTGTCAAAAGCAGATATTTTTCCAAGTAACACAAAGATAGCGCACAACTTTATTAGTTCTTTTAGGATTCCATAGTTTCAAATCCTGATGAAAAGGCCCTATAGTCTAATTAATATCAAACATATGCTCAAGAGGAGATAGCATGACCTTATAAGGATCATTCTGCATTATCCTTTGTAGGACCGACATTTATTTGTGTTGCGTTTTATGTATATGGTCAAAAGCTTTTAATTTCAAGGTCATCGGTGAGGATGAATGTCATCGACTAGATGGACCTAAGGCCAAAGGACTTAGTGCACCGGTATCCCAAGAAGGGGTCATGTGGTGACATTGACGTCCAGATCCATCTAGGGATTCAGGCCTTGCAGCCGAATGTTGATAGATTCGGATGCCATGAACAGCAATCTTGTAGTTGAATTGGAAGTCCTGCGAGTAAGTTCACAACTTAGACACTCTGCAAGAGATATCAGTAGCGGCCGATCGGGAATCTTGTTTAGGGCATCATTAATAGTTGGTAATCTCATCACAATTAACCTATGAAGGTACGAGACCTTCATAGCACAGGGTTGATTGAACTACTTGCTGCTCAAATTATTTGCTACTTGATGAAGAATTTCCCTTCCGTCCTCTAAAGCTACCCGAGACAATTGCTAAAGCGAATCTTGTCACACAATTGCTGCAACTTATCAATCAAAATCTGGCTCGAATTACCTTGCGATTCACCTAGCTTCTATCAATGTTCGAAGTACTGATGTGGTGGTATTTTGGGAGTTTGACGTTTTGGTGGAATTAAGAACCATGCTCTACTTGTAAGTAGAGGAAACCAAAATTCAAGGACAAAAGTGTCAATGATTCGCATAAGAAGCTATGGAGCACATGGCTTTCTACTCCTTTAAAATTCAAATTTGAATTGATAAGTTCCTTTAGTTCTTAGCTAATGTTTTAAGCTTTTGGCAATTATTTAGTATAGGGAAAGGGCACTCGTTTTAGTGATTATGAATTTACAGCTTTGCAGTTTGAGTTTTACTTCAGATCTGGGTTATGCATATGTAATTATAGTTTTTAGACAATATGTCCTCAAAACGCCTATAGTAAACTCTTTAGACCCAAAGGAGTTTGGAGAAAGGTAAAATAGGAGCAATGGAAGTTGAATGCAATGAAAGAGACAAGGGGGCAGATTGGAGGAGGGAGAGAGAAGAAAAGGGAGAAGGAGAGAGAAGCATGGAAAGGGGGAAGAGGGAGAGGAAGAGAGAGAAGGACAGAAAACCTTCAGCACCACTTCCTAGCCGTACAAGGAGTGGCACTAGCGACGTTGAGGATTCCCATTTCTATGAGTCTGCTTGGGTCAGCAACATACTTGAGGTAGATGATCCTGATAGTTTTGACGATGCACGAGACAATGTGCATTGGATATGGGCAATGCAAGCGGAGATTGACTCCATTAAGAAGAAAACCCACACTTGAGAGTTGGTGGCCTTGCCTGCCGGCAAGAAGGCAATTGGCACGAAGTGGGTGTATAAGCTCAAAAGAAAATTAGATGGGTCCATTGACAGGTACAAAGCTCGCCTTGTCACAAAATGTTATGCACAACAGAAAGGCATACATTATGATGAAGCCTTTGCTCCCACTTCTCGTATGACCACTGTTAGGTGTGTGTTTGTATTGGCCACATTTTCATTGATGGAAGATCCATCAGTTGGGCATTAAAACTGCATTCTTGAATAAGGACCTTCAAGAGGAGGTCTATGTTTCTCAGCCCATTGGATTTGTGGAACCTGGAAAGGAAGACAGTATGCAAGTTGAGAAAGGCCTTGTATGGGTTGCAGCAAGCTCCATGAGCTTGGTATGCAAAGATAGATGCCTTTTTGACTAGCCAGGGAATGCAGAACAGTCCGCATGAGAGTACCCACTATGTCAGAAAGGAAGGGGGGATTTGGTCATCATTGTTCTCTACGTTGATGACATGCTGCTCATTGGTACTAATACTGCAAAAATTGCAGATTTCAATGGTGAATTACGGCAGATGTTTGAGATGTCAGATTTGCAGTTGCTTCACTACTATTTGGGCATCAAGTTTATAAAAATGATAGAGGTATTGGGCTGTTGCAGTCCAAGTATATAGGTAAGCTCCTGAAACAGTACATCCGTATGGACATCCGTATAGTCCGTACGAAAATTTCCCAAAAGTTCAAAAATGAGTTTTGGCACTTCCTAGGAGTGCGTACTAGCCTTGGAACAGTCAAAACAGTGTTAAAACGGCTGAAAACAGGCTTGAAACAGCTCAAACAGCTCAAAAACTGCACAAGAACAACTGAAAACGTCCAACATCTCTGGGAGAGTGAGGGGAGAGAGATGGAAGGTGGGGGAAGGGCATGCATACACATGCTTGACAAATGGCACTTCCTAGAAGTGCGTACTAGCCTTGGAACAGTCAAAACAGTGTTAAAACGGCTGAAAACAGGCTTGAAACAGCTCAAAAACTGCACAAGAACAACTGAAAACGTCCAACATCTCTGGGAGAGTGAGGGGAGAGAGATGGAAGGTGGGGGGAGGGCATGCATACACATGCTTGACAAATGGCACCTCCTCCTTGCCATTTGCCCCTTCATTAAAGTCCTAACTTCCATACCACAGACAACGTTGGTTGTCCTTGGGCCCAACTTTTAGACCCCTCTTTTAAAGCCTTTGCCTTGCCCCTAGGACCTAGTGGTGCACCTAGACTTTGCCCTTAGGAACTTCTAGGAAGTGTGCACTTCCTCTAGCCAGTCCCTCAAAGCCAAACCATTACAACACTTAACCATGGTTAACCCCGAGTTAAGTGTATGTTTAGTTACGAAGATACTTTACATCACTTTTCACGTCCTCTTTTCACGTCCTCGTGACAGTTTGCTCTTTCCCAAGGAGGGGAACCTTCACTTTCATGATTGGGCTGGTGATTTTGATACTCGGCAGTCCAATAGTAGTAACTGTTTCTTTCTTAGGCACTCGTGCATTTCCTGGTTAAGCAAGCAAGAGTCTACACTAGCTACCTCTCCATGTGAGGTTGGATATAGGGCAATCTTCGCAACCACAGTCAAGTGTATTTGGCTGAGGCGCTTGCTGTGTGATCTTCATGCATCATTGGAGGAGCCTATCCCTAGATGAATCCAGGAACATTCCCAAACTCATCCTCTAAAAACACAACATAGTGCAGTTTCAATCTCACGAGAGTCACTCATAAGATTGAGAACCATAAACTCCATCATGCATAGCAGGGACTAGCTACTATGACATTGAAGGAATGGAGATAGATAGAGAGAGTGAGAGCAAGAGAGTGTGAGAGAGTCGTAAGCTAGGAAGCTGTAGTTGCTCAATAGAGTGTGTTAAGAGTACAACACAAAGTAGTGTAGATAAGGTTTTGTCATAGTGACAAAACCTTAGTAGTCACTAACCATAGTTAGTGAACTAACTGCAGTTAGGGGGAAAAACCTCTAAAAGAGGGAAAAGTGCCCCTAACTAACTTATTATATTACATTGGTCACTGCTGAATTATAGATATAATTCCAACACCCCCCTGCAGTGCCAATGTCATGTACAAGGCTGATCAATCACCAAATGGATATAAGTTCAGGGCACTGCGAAATGCCTCGAACTTCTCACGTGGTAGTGCTTTGGTGAAGATATCTGCAACGTTGTCATGTGTGGACACAAAGATCATACTGATCTCTCCTGCATGTAACTTCTCTCTGACGTAATGATAGTGAACCTCAATGTGCTTCGTGCGAGCATGAAACACTGGATTCTTTGCCACTGCAATGGCACTCTGACTATCAGTGAGAATTGGAGAAGGACCCTCCAAAGACAGATAAAGATCAGCAAATAAACGTCTCAGCCAGACACATTCCACTGTTGCTGTGAAAGCTGCCCTGTACTCAGCTTCACATGATGAGGTAGCCACTGTAGATTGTTTCTTGCTTAGCCATGAAATGCAAGATTTTCCCAAAAAGAAACAATTGCCACTAGTGGACTGCCTAGTGTCATAATCACCAGCCCAATCTGAATCACTGTAGGCATGCATCTGCAAGTCACCCCCCCTGGGAAATAGTAAGCCAAAAGACTTGGTGCCTTGCAAATAACGGAAGATGCGCTTAACTGCCTGCCAATGCATAGTTTTAGGGCTGTGCATATACCTGCTCACCTGAGATACTGCAAACTGAATATCAGGCCTAGTATTGCAGAGATATATGAGGCATCCAACAGCTTGACTGTAAAGTGTGGCATCAACTGATTCTCCTGCATCATGCATTGTGAGTTTCAGCCCCGGTTCCATAGGAGTAGATATGGGCTTACACTCTTGCATGTTAAATCTGTCCAAAAGTTTCTGAACATACTTGGACTGAGACATAACAGTGCCACGTCTCTCATGAGAGAACTGGATCCCCAAATAAAAATGAAGCAGCCCCAAATCTGACATATCAAAGTGGGTCTGCAAATCAGTTTTGAAATCTGCAATTTTGTCGTCATTGGACCCTGTGAGCAGTAAGTCATCAACATAAAGAAGGATGACTAATATTTCCCCCCCATCCATCTTGATGTAGAGGGTGCTCTCAGTAGGACTATTGTGCAGCCCCTTGCTGGTCAAAAAGGCATGTATCTTGGCATACCATGCACGAGGGGCCTGTTTCAGCCCATATAAAGCTTTATTAAGCTTGCAGACTTGAAGTGCATTTGCTGTAATTTCAAAACCCGGAGGTGGTTTGACATACACCTCTTCCAGCAAGTCCCCATTTAAGAAGGCTGTTTTGATGTCCAACTGATGAACATTCCACTCAAAATGTGCAGCCATTGCAATTATTGATCGGATGGTGGTCATTCGGGATGTAGGAGCAAAAGTCTCCTCATAATCTATGCCCTTTTTCTGAGCATAGCCTTTAGCAACCAGCCTGGCTTTATATCTGTCAATGGAGCCATCTGGCTTCCGTTTGACTTTAAATACCCATCGTGTGCCAATAGCATGTTTACCCGGTGGCAAGTCTACAACATCCCAAGTCTGATTTTTGGCAATGGACTGCAACTCATCGTGCATGGCATTCATCCAATGCACATTACCTTGTGCCTCTTCAAATGTGGCAGGCTCCTCTTCATCAAGTAGAGTACCTGCATATGCTGATTCCACTGAATTAGCACCTTCCATGTGCCTTGCTGCACTGCGAGTCCTGCCAGGTAACGGAGCATCAAGTTTACTCTCCCGGAGAGTCTGTAACAGCCAGTTTGGGACTGTTTTTGCTGCATGTATGTCTGCAATTTCTTGCTGTACCACTTGTTCCACTTCCTGTGGAGGAGGCATGACATCCCGTGGCGGAACTGAAGCATGTGAAGGTTGCTGTAAATTCTGATTTGGATCAGAAAAATCAGCAGGGGAACCCAAAGCAATGGGTAGCAACCCTTGAAATACATCTTCTGAAGGTGAAGGCATTTGAAAATCAGCCTGAGTGTAAGCTGAATTTTCAGAAAATATTACATCTCTACTTACAATGATTTTGCGTGTAGCAGGATTGTAGAGACGATACCCCTTGCTTTCTGCACTGTATCCAACAAATATGCATTTGATGGCTTTATCTGACAATTTGTGCCTAAATTCAACTGGCACATGTGCATAGGCAAGGCATCCAAAGACTCGGAAGTGATCCACTGAAGGCTTCCTGTCATTCCAGACCTCAAAAGGAGTTTTTGTTTTTAAAGCCTTAGTGGGAGCCCTGTTCAAAATGTAATTGGCACACATCAAACCCTCTAACCAGAATTTATGAGGCATGTGTTTGCTTTTCAGCATACATCTGTCCATCTCCATGAGGGTTCTATTTTTCCTCTCAGCTTTGCCATTTTGCTGAGGGGTCAGCTTGACTGTGAGCTGATGCACAATACCCTTTTGTTTGAGGAAAGCATCAAATTCTGCAGATAGGTATTCCCCACCTCTATCTGTGCGTAATATCTGTATCTTGAGCCCGGTTTCATTTTCAACCATGGCTGAAAAGTGTTTAAACACTGTGAACACTTCAGATTTCTTTTTCAGCCCATAAACCCAAGTAAAATTGGAGTAGTCATCAATAAATGTGACAAAGTAGAGATGACCACCCAATGAAGGAGTCCTCATGGGACCACAGACATCACTGTGTATAAGCTGCAATTTGCGAACAGCTTTAACTGAACCATCCTTCTTGAAGGGAAATCTATGCATTTTACCTAAAATGCACCCTTCACAGGCATGTGGAGGAGGTATCTCAAGAGGGGGCAATGCATCAACCATTGAAAATTTTTGAAGTGTCATCAAGCTGTTGTAATTCATGTGGCCATATCTGGCATGCCATAATTCTGCATTTTGCATGGCAACTGTAGGGGAAGAAATTGCCAAAGCATGAGCTGCTCTTTTCTGAAAAATATCAAGCTGAAAAAGCCCACGCAGCAGAGTACCAGATAACATTAAGGCATAGTTAGCTTCCCTGTCCCGGACAGCACATTTGTCATCCTCAAAGATGACCTGAAATCCATCTCTGTTAAGAGTGGACACTGAAAGGAGATTTTTGGTTATGCCAGGCACATATAAAACATCAGAAAGTCTGAAAATTGAGCCATCAATTGCAGTGAGCTCAATTTCTCCTGTGCCACGTACTGAATATGAGGAGTTGTTGGCACAAGTGACTTTCTTACCAACAGGGGGTGAATGCAAGGAAGTAAAGAGACACTTCCTCGAAGTGATGTGCTTGGATGCACCGCTGTCAAAATACCATGTGTTCAGTGTTTCATCAACACTGAAAGCAGATGCATCTGAAGGAGAGTCAAAACTGCAAGTCAAAAATGCATATGTATCATCACTGCATGAAGCTGTACTATCCCGAGCATCTGGAACAGCCAACCTAGAATCAGAAATGCAAGATAAAAAGGCATAATCTTGACCAACAAAGTTGGCTGCAGCATCCCCACTGTCAGATGCACAAGGGGCTGAATCTGAAACAGCCATTCCTGAGCTGTTTTTCTTTTCCTTTGCAATCCTTTTCCTGCATTCTGCTATGTGATGGCCTGGCTTTTTGCAGTAGTGACAGAAACCCTTCTTTTTGGGCTTGCTTGCATCACTTTTAGCCTTTTGTGAAGGCTGTCCTGACCCACTGGAAGGCTGATTTGCTGCTGTTTTTGCCTGTCCCTTTGTTTTTGATTTGAATTTTGAGAGCATGGCTTGTTCACCTGCACGTGAAGCCAAATTTTTCCTGGTCTGCTCTTCCTGAAGCAGAAGTCCTATCAGCTCATGAAAAGAAAGAGGATTTGCACCCCCCCTCAATGATAAATTCAGCGAAGTATGAAAGCTGAGATAAGACTCAGGAAGAGAATTCAGAGTGGTTGTAATCATCTCTGAATCAGGAATAATTTCATCTATATTTAACAACTGCTCTCTGAGATCCTGTAGCTTTGTGAGGTGGGCTGACATGGAGTCACCCTCCTCCATATGTGTATTTGTCAACTCTCTTTTTAAAAAAGATACCCTGGCATCATTCCGTGCTGCATACATGCTTTCCAAAATATCCCACGCTGCCCTGGAGGTCTTACACGACCGGATATGCGGAATGATTGATCTTTTCACTGAAAGAGAGATGCAAGACAAAGCTAAGGCATCTCGTGAATCCCATCTCTTTTGTTCAGGAGTATTAACTGTAGCTGCACCAACAACTTGTCCTGCAGCTGCACCTTGTGCACGACCTCTTCCACCTCCTTGGTGAGGAGGGGTAGCAGGTGCAATATCTGCTGGTCGGATTTCATCCCCATTGACATAATCCCATAGATTGCGAGAAATCAGAATATTACGTACCATGAAACTCCAGAGGGAGTAGTTGGTACCATCCAATTTGTCTTCCTGAGAAAGACCACCGAACTGAAAATCATTCTGATTTTGATGGGCCATATCTGAAAAAAAGAATTGAAGCAGATACAAAGCTGAATTCCCTTACTGGGAATAAAATGCACAACTCCCAAAAACCACACCCAAGCACGGGCTGTATAAGCAACTTAGATTTCTGCACTTGAGCTGTCAGAAATCTGTCCAAGCATAGAACACTCTCCAAAATCTGCCAAAAGTGTTCCAAACACTCCAATAAAGGCAGTATATACTGAATACTCCAAAAAATGCTCTCCAAACACAAAAGCCCCAATTTGTAGCTAGAAATTACAGCCAGAAAGGGGTAAAAATGTCAAAAGCCCCAAATCTGCAATTTTAATACAAAAGCCCCAAATTTCAGAAGAATCTGCAATTTTGCTCTTGTGATAGCTTCAAATTTGCCCAATGATTGCAATGGCTTCAATCTGTAAAATGCCCCAAATTTTCTTGCAGAATCCTTAGCCAAACAATGGCTGTCTGCAAACTTAGCCTGTCAAAGATCACCTGCCAAGGATCAAGCTGTACGGTACAGCACAGATTGCGATGTATGGCGCAGTACAAACTGGTACTGCGTTGTACGGCGAAGTACGACTGGTACGGCGCAGTACAATCTGGTACGGAGCAGTACAAACTGGTACGGCGATGTACGTCTGCAGGTACGGCGCAGTACGGCTGCAGGTACGACTAGGTACGGAAGCTCGGAGCTGTACGGTGTACGGCGAGGTACGGCTGCAGGTACAAAAGCTCGAAGCTGTACGGCGTAATGATAGTCAGATCTGTACGGCGTACGGCGTGGTACGGCTGCAGGTACGAAAACTCAGATCTGTACGGCGGGCGATAGAAATCCGTACAGTCGTACGGACTGTACGGGCAGATTTGCTGAGGCTGAAAGTCGAGGTTGTGGTTGAAGCTTGGAGGAGCAAGGAGCGCTAGACTCTTAGACCTGCTCTGATACCATATGAAGGAATGGAGATAGATAGAGAGAGTGAGAGCAAGAGAGTGTGAGAGAGTCGTAAGCTAGGAAGCTGTAGTTGCTCAATAGAGTGTGTTAAGAGTACAACACAAAGTAGTGTAGATAAGGTTTTGTCATAGTGACAAAACCTTAGTAGTCACTAACCATAGTTAGTGAACTAACTGCAGTTAGGGGGAAAAACCTCTAAAAGAGGGAAAAGTGCCCCTAACTAACTTATTATATTACATTGGTCACTGCTGAATTATAGATATAATTCCAACAGACATCCCCACTGATGTCATCAGCGCCCAACAGTGGGTGTAAACCATAGTATAAAAGTATGCTCTCACACATACAAATCCACACACCCACACATACTTGAGCATCCATTTATACTTGAGCATCATTGGAGAAGCCTACTCTATTTCTCACCTGACACTCAGAGTGCTATTGCAGTGGCATGGAATCCTGTGTTTCATGCTCGTACGAAGCACATTGAAACTCATTATCATTATGTCAAGGAGCGGCTACATGCACGGGACATCAGCTTGGTCTTCTTCCCTACACAACAAAATGTGGCAGATCTCTTCACCAAAGCATTACCTCGTCCAAAGTTTGAGGCTTTTCACAAAGCTTTAAACTTATATCCGTTTGGTGATTGATATTTACCTTGTACATTGTGACATTGTCACTGCAGGGGGGTAATATTTATATTTCCTAAGGCAGTGGCCAATGTTATGTAATAAGGGGCTAGGGGCACTTCTTCCCTTTATTAAGGCTATTTACCCATAACCTCAGTTGGAGGTTGATTTTGTGGATGAGTTAGTCACCACACATCTTTTAATCCTAGTTAGGGTTCATTCAAGGGTTTTATCTCTATGCCTACCCTAGCTTTGTAGTTCATTGTTGTTGCTGCAATTTCATTCCAGCTTGCTTCAGCTCCATTCTCTTGCATTCTCTCGCTTCCAATTTCAATAGAAGGTGATCTGAAGGTGTCGCTAGTCGAGGACGAAGGCAAGGCTGTTGCAGGAATGGACAAGAAATTCATAGTTTCTTGAGGTAGGCATTGTAGCAGCCCCATCTCTCACTTCCTACGTTCCTTCTCTTCTTTCCCCAGCCACCCTATCTCTTCTTCTTCCCGCCTTCCCTCCCCTTCACAAGAGCTGTTTCTACTTCCCTCTGTAATGGCTAGTCTATTGTGGCTAAGGAGCTCGTCAAGGTTCTAGTCTATCCCATGTTTCTTGTGGTCCGCCAGTTGGATGACAATAAGGACCGGCTATGGAAGGCAATGATGGAATCACTACTGCAGTCATATTTGGCTAACCTCAAAATTGTTGGGTTGAAAGACCAGATCCTTGGGATTATGGAGCTCAACGAGACAAACACATTGGCCTCGTGTTGACTCTTTCATTTTTTGAAGTTGTAGTCCTTAGATAATCAACCACGTCAAGCACACGATGTTGGCAAAGGGTATTTGGGATCTTCTGGCATCCCCCTCTACCACAAGGTCTCCCCGATGAAGAGAGTCTCCCTTGAATTCCAAATGCAAGTGTTTAACACCGCAAAGTTAGCAACCATGCGGGCGCATATCAACAAATTGCACACATCTCAGCAAGAAATACTCCAACCAGGCTAGAAGATTTTGTCAAAGGACATGGCCATTACGTTGTTTGTTCCACCTATCTTACCTCTCTCATCACCAGTGGGAGGTTGAATACTCTCACTTGGGAATCGATTGTGCCTATGGTTCTTGATCAAGAGGAGCGTTTCCAAAACCCTCCCCAAGATAGACGTACAGAGGCATTGGGTGCGTGCCCCATAGAACAAAGGATGGAAAAACAAAGGAATGGGTAAGTGGAAATCTTCTCCGTCTACAAAGAAGAAGTCTAATGTAGAGCAAGAGGCCTTGAAGGCGAAGCAAATGTGCAATCATTATGGCACGAAGAGCCACTATTGGAGGGAATGAGTACAAATTTGGTTACCGGTTCCTCTGTTGTTTTGCAGTTGCAACTACTCCAGTGTTTGTTCATATATAGAGCATGGTCTAATTGTTGGTGATTCATAGTAGTGCTTCCAGGCCCTAGAGGAGTACAAATTTGGTATCGGTTTCTCTGTTGCAGGTGCTACAACTACTCTAATCTTTGTTCATATAGAGAGCTTGGATGCTCCATCTTCTTCATAAGGAGAGGGCAATGCTCTAATTGGTGGTGATTCACTAAAATGGATACTTGATATGGTGCTTCTAGGCGCATGACTCCATCTCGTAAGCTATTCAAAGACCTTCAGTGGAAGTCAAGTCACATCTACATCAGGGACAATTCCACAATACCAATTCAAGGATAATGAAATCGGAAGCAATTAGGGAGGCCTTTCTGAAGCATGCTAACAAATGGGCTGCGATACCTATGGAGATGGTTCAAATAGATCTGTATGAGCCTGTACAGATCAAGACTCTAGGAGGAGATCTGTACTTTATGCTACTGATTGATGATTTCAACAGATTCACCTAGGTGTATACCTGGCCCAAAAGGATCTAGCATTTCCATGGTTCAAAGAATCGTACACTGTGGTGGAGAAGAAATTCGAATTGTTCGTGGAATCTCTTCGGCCGATAAAGGAGGTGAATTATGTTCCCATGCTTTTGATAGATACTATGCCGAGAAAGGCTTCAAGAGGGGCCTTGCAAACACAAGGACTCATTTCGAGAATGGAATGGCAAAAAGGAAGAACCAGACCATAGTGGAGATGGCATAGATCATGATGGAGCATTGTGATCTTCCCCGTTCTCTTTGGGGAGAGGCAGTTGTGACGGTAGTCCACATCCCTAACCGTTCTCCAACGACTATTGTCTTAGCGGTAACCCCTTACTTTGGAAAGAAATCAGATGTGTCTTACTTTCACTTGTTTGGCATGTTCATATTCCAAAGAAAGTAGAGGGGAAGATGGACTCCAAATCCCAAAGCATGTCTCTGTCAAAAAGTTACAGGTTTATGATCCTGTCAAGAGAGATATTGTGGTTAGTACGGACATAATCTTCAAGGAGAAGATTCTGGTTTCCATGGGTGATGAGCCACAGGTTCTTGGAGATCCCGGTGATCATGAGGACCAAGCTATTGTTCTTGCCCTGGAGCCAGAGTAGGGTACTAGGGGATGATCTAGAAGTTGATGATGAACCCTTGCAGCAAGAAGAGCTCAAGGTTCTCGTTGTGTTCCGAAGTGGTTGTTAGAGATTTTTCAAAACTCTAGAGTGACGTATTTCCCTCCCAAACGGCTCGCAGAGGAGGGACCACATAGATCAGATTCAGATAAAGCCTAAGTCTGGAGGAGGAACCCTAGAAAGCGAGTTATGCTTTGATGTCTCGAAAGCTACTGATAAAGAGAAAGTACCCTTCTCAACAGCTGCTCAGTGAATATTTCAACTCCCTAGGGTTGATTCGACGCGTCTAGGAGCTGAGAGCCATGTTAGAGTTTAGTTGTCTCTTGCGACAATGAGGGCTGCTATGTAGGTGTGCCAACCTAGAGAAAGGCGTAGTCTGTTTGTCTGTTCTCACTATGTTTAATGCAAGTTGGGAGTTCTAGCCAAGGCACTATGCTAGGGCTAGACGCAGTATTTGCAAGCCTGGTATGGACTAGTTAAGGGGCCTGGTATAGGCCACAACTTGGGCTAGAGGCTAGTTAGTGAGTAGTTAGAGGCCAACCTAAGGCTCTCACCATGATTGAGTCAACCGACTTGACCAAGTCAAGTTAACCCGAACAAACTTGGTTGGATCAACTGATTGGTTAGATCGAGTCAGTCAACTGGTTACGAGATCCAACGAACCAGGTCACTGGTAGGCCTCCTATAAATAGGGTTATTTTGCCACTCTTGTATTATACCAATCATGCCGGCTTTCATAGCAGTTTATGTAACTTTACCCTGACATCTCTTGCACATTCCATTCGTTGGTCATTTGTATTGTCTTGTTGTTTCAATTCATATACTTGCGTAAGCTCCTCTGTTATCCATACTTTGGTACCCTTCAGCTTGTAAGATTGTCGAAGAAGCTTGATCCGCATATCATTTGACTTCAGTGTAAGGATTGCATGACCTTTATAATGCATAATAGCCGTTGGCCTGGAGTCGTCATCATCTAGCTCATCCTAATCCACCCATTCAATGTTTGGCAAGCCTGCTTTGATCTTTGACAATATTTCACTATATGTGTCCTCCTCTTTGTACCGATCTTCTGGGAGTCTCCCTATTCTAATCTTCAACGCATTATCACTTCTAGCTTCATGTTTTCTGATCTCTGCTTGAATATCAGACTTACTTGCTATTGGTGTTCACTTCCACAATCACTTCCACATGAACAATAGGGGAATCGGAATTTTCTTGAAAAAGGCATTGTAGCAACCTCTTCTCGCTTCTTACATTCCGTCATAATAGCCTCTTTTCACTTTCTATCTTCTCACTTCCTAAATTCTCTCGATTAGTCAAGCAAAACAATACCCTCGATTAGTGAGTCACGTGATGCAAAAATTGTTTTAAACAAGAAACATGAAACACGAAGTGCACCTTACAATTGTGTGGTAATTCCAGTCTATAGGCTACCTCACTTATTCTTTTTAGAATTAAAAAAGCCCACAATATTGGGGTGATGACTTAGCACACTCTCTCCTGCAGTCAAAGACTCGAGTATAAAGGAATCTTGAGAAAACTTTTTCTTCTTCCTTAAACTCTCCAAAAGATCTGTTTTCATCTCGTACATCTTAGCTCTATCCATAACTTTGTGGATATTACATCTTGCAACAAGCACTAGCATTCGTGCATTTGAACAGCATAGTCGTGGCACTAGGCACTTCCAAGGTATTCCAAACGTAGTTGTATTCACCTGGTCTATAACCATAGTTCAACTTAAATGGACTCATTCATGTAGAGGAATGTTTTCTATCACTGTAAGCAAACTCCAACAATGGCAACCGCTTGTTTCATGCATGTTGCTTCAATGATATGCTCTCAACATATCCTCTAACATCTAGTCGACACCCTCTGTCTGACCATCCGTTTCAGAATGATCACTACTACTCATTCCCAACTCAATCCTTGTGCTAAATCTACTTTCCATTAATGAGGCTGAAGGCATCCAAATCATAGGCCTTCTCTCCTCTTCTTTTATTTTTGTTTCGAGGTTGAAGAGGATTTTGAGCAAGCTTGGGCCGCCATTGGAGTTACTATGCTTTTCACCCCAATAGTAGTACTTGGTCTTTAAAGGGCCCCCGGTCAGCTTTACTTGCTCGGCTGGGTTGTGGGACACTAGACTTTCTAATCCACCTCTCTTAAAAACCACTTTTCTTTGAGTACTCATACTGATCCCTTGCCTGCATAAATCCACTCGGCTTGCTCCTAGCATCTTCATAGTTCAGAGCGAAAGCCATTGCTTCATCTAGCATGTTTGCATCCTTAGCTCGAGCTACCATTTTGATCTTGTCAAGTTCAGAGAAAGTGTAATGAAGGTTGATGAACCCCTACCTCAGTCAAAGAAGTTTATCAGTGGCGGAATACACTGATAAGTTCAAAGAAAGTGTAATGAAGGTTGATGAACCCCTACCTTAGTCAATCTAGCATGTTCGGGCTAAGTATGCGAACATGCTAGATAAAGCAATAGCCATAGCCCTGAACTATGAGGATGCAAAAGGGGACAGACCAAGTGGGTTTATGTAGATTGGGACTCAGTATGGGTACCGAAAGAAAACTGGGTTTAAGAAGAAGTGGATTAGCAAAGGGACTGCCTCACAGCTTAGTGGTCAAGCCAAGCAGGCGAAACCAGTTGAGACTCCTAAATCAAGTACCACCATTGGAATGAAAAGAAAAGTAACACCTATGGCAGCCCGGGCTTGGTCGAAGTCTTCTTTGAACCCAGAGCAAAGGGAAAAAGCGAGGAGAGAAGGCTTGTGTTTTGGTTGCCTTCAGCCTCATCAATGGAAAGATTGTCCACGAAACAAGGATCGTCGGATGGCTGAGATGATGGTCTCAGAATGCGACGTGGAAATGGAGGGAAGTCCTAGAGCAAATTCAGCTCGCGGGACCTTTTCAAAGATCAGTACCTTTTTTGTTATGTGTGTCTGTTGCTAAGTTAGTAACTAGTGCACCTGATAATATCCTGTCAAAGCCCGCAGCAACGGGGTATATAATCTTTAATGATACGGAGTTAATCAAGATGAAAGGGCAAGTAGATAATCATGATCT
This sequence comes from Dipteris shenzhenensis, assembly GCF_047967505.1. NCBI lineage: Eukaryota > Viridiplantae > Streptophyta > Polypodiopsida > Gleicheniales > Dipteridaceae > Dipteris > Dipteris shenzhenensis. Next base: position 52,747,115 of record NC_141610.1, on the reverse strand, counting down.
CATTGTGTTGTTTGACTCAGCGTCAACGCACAATGTAATTAACTCCAAGCCTGTAAAGAGGCTGAAACTAATGACTAGCCCATTTAACTATGCATATATAGTCAGGATGGCAGATGGAAGTTCAACTGAAGTATGGGACCAAAGGGTTACCCAGTTGGAGCTTCGAATTCAGGACTATGCTAAGAAGCTTGATTTTGAAATGACTAAGCTAGCTCATGCAAACATAGCCCTGGGTAAGGCTTGGCATTCTAGGAAGAATCTAGCCATAGATTGGAAAAAGCACATTTATCAATTCAAGATGAATAATGTGATGTATGTCTTACGAGGTGAAAAGGATATACCTCAAGGACCGTTGATTTCTGTGATGAAAAATCGAAAAGCTCAAGAAGAGTTTTTGTTTCTTTGTACAGCATCGATAGAGTCGATTGATGATTCTTCGGCTAGCACTGATGTTGCCCAAAATCGAGAGATGGCCAAGCTGGCTGATCAAATAGCAGAGGAGTTCTCTAATTGTTTTAGGGATCAGCTACATTATGGGTTACATCCAGAGCGGAATGTTCAGCATAAGATTGAACTAATCTCGGGGGCAGAACCTGTAAATAGACCTCCCTATAGGTTGAGTTTTATCGAAGAAGTGGAGGTGCGAAGACAACTGAAAGAATACCTCAAGTTGGGGCAGATTCAACCAAGTTTCTCACCTTTTGCTTCGCCAGTGATATTAAAGAAGAAGAAAGATGATACTTTTCGCCTTTGTATAGATTACAGAGCATTGAATAATATCACTATTAAGCACAGGTATCCGATGGCTCGGATCGATGATTTACTAGATGCATTACATGGGGCCGTAATTTTCAGTAAGATAGATCTTAAATGTAGCTACCATCAGATCCGTATTAGAGCCGAGGATGTGCATAAAACCGCTTTTAGAAGCAGGTTTGGACATCATGAGTTTTTGGTAATGTCCTTTGGACTTACCAATGCTCCAGCTACATTCATCATGCTGATGAACGATTTACTACATCCGTATATCGGAAAGTTTGTAGTACACTTTATTGACGATATTCTGGTATTCGGTAAAAGTATTACTGAGCATCATGAACACTTAAGAATAGTGTTCAGTACTTTGAGGAAAGCCAGTCTTTATGTAAATAAAAAGAAAACTATACTGTGTATGGTAAGACTTGAATATCTAGGATTCATAATTACTCCTGAGGGGATAGAAATGGATCCAAAGAAAGTGGTTGCGATCCTGACTTGGCCAATCCCGCAGAGTTTGACCACTTTGCGATCATTCTTGGGATTTGTCCAATTTCATCGAAGGCATATCAAAGGATATTCCGAAATAGTATCGCCATTGATTGATCTGACCTCAGATAAAGTACCTTTTATATGGGGATAGAATCAACAGGAAAGTTTTAACACCATAAAACAAGCTGTGGTCTCAGGACCGGTGTTCAAAATAGTTGATCCCCAAAAACCGTTTTTCGTTGAAACCGATGCAAGTGGCATTGCGGTAGGAGCAGTTCTCCTCCAAGAGGAAAGGCCAATAGCCTTTGAAAGCAAGAAGCTTTCTCCCTCTCAACGAAATTGACCAACTCATGAATTAGAGTTGTATGCTGTTGTCCACGCTGTGAAAACATGGAGACATTATTTGTATGGGTCAAAGTTTTATGTTGATGTTGATCACAATACTCTGAAACATTTTTGTAAACAACCTGACTTGAGAGGCCACCAAGCTAGGTGGGCAGAACTCATGCAGGAGTTTAATTTGACGATTCGGTACCGAAGAGGGAAGGATAATAAAGTTGCTGATGCGTTGTCATGCATTATGCATAATATGAGTTTCACGGTATTAGAGAGTGCTCTAATGACCGAGATTAGAGAAACTCAAAAGGAGGATGAGTTCGTCCAGAGCCTTTGGCCTAAGGCTCATGTATTCAAACCCGGGAAAAAGGATGACCTGGCATCCAGAAAAGGCCAAACTTATGCAAGATATGCCATAAGGGATGGTATGCTGAAAAGAAATAGCAAGGTAGTAGTACCTAATCAGAATGATCTCAGGCAAAGAGTCATTCAACAATGCCATGATAGCCCATGTGCGGGACATCCAGGAGTCGAGAAGACATATGATCTCGTGAAGCGAGATTTCTTTTGGCCAAAGATGAAAAAGCATATTCATGAATATGTGACACGTTGTTTTTCGTGTCAGGTAAGTAAGGCAGAGCGGGTGAAGCCACCTGGACTTTTACAACCTTTGGAAATACCACTAGGTAGGTGGGAGAGCATTTCCATGGACTTTATTGTAGGTTTGCCTATGACACAAGGTGGGTATGATTCTATCTTTGTGGTGGTTGATCGTCTTACCAAGATGGCTCACTTCGTTCCAACTAGAGAGTTTGTTAGTGCCCCGCAAGTGGCGGATTTGTATATCAGACATATATTTCGTGGAATACCCAAATCCATAGTGTCAGACAGGGATGTCAAATTTACCGGTCATTTTTTGACTGTGGTGTTTGAGCACTAAGGACTGAGTTGGAAATGAGTAGTGGAGATCATCTAGAAACGGATGGTCAGACTGAAAGAATCAACCAAATTTTAGAGCATATGCTTAGAGCCTATGTGTCATTGAGGCAACATACATGGGACAAGTGGTTGCCATTGGTAGAGTTTGCCTACAATGATAGAAAACATTCCTCTACACGGTTCAGTCCGTTTGAGCTGAACTATGGTTATAGGCCAACGAATCCAACTATAGTTGGAATACCTCAGAAAGTGCCTAGTGCCGCGAACTTTGTGGTTCAGATGCAGGAGATGCCAGCACTTGCGAGAGTTAACATCCGCCAAGCTATGGATAGAGCTAAGGCGTATGCGGATGAAAACCGATCCGCTAGAGAATTTAAGGAAGGAGAAAAAGTTTTTCTCAGAGTTCCTCTTTGACTGCAGGAGAGTGTGCTAAAGTATCACCTCGATATTGTGGGCCATGGTTAATTCTAAAAAGAATACCCAAGGTAGCCTATAAATTAGAATTACCACAGGGTTGTAAGGTGCACCCAGTGTTTCACGTTTCTCGTAAGAAATTTTTGCATACAGGATACTCACTAATCGAGGGTGTTGTTTTGTTTCCGGAGATAGAGGATAATGCAAGATGCAAACCAACACGAATCCTGGACCGAGAAACAATGCAAGTGTGCAATCGGAAGATACCCACGGTGTTGGTTGCATGGCATGGTCTACCTCTGTCAGAAGCTACCTGGGAATCTGTATACCAGTTACGGAGAGTGTTCCTAGACTTTATCATTGAGGACGTTGATGCCTGAAGAGGGAAGGAATGTTACGCTCAAGTCGAGGTAACATGACCTCGGAAGGGTCAGTTGACATTTTCCTTTAAAGGATCAATGTTCGTATTATATTTGTTTGGGCTTCATGTAAATGATCAAAAAGGAATAAAGGTCAAGATCCTTGGTGAGGGTGACATGGCACTAGACTAGGTGGATCTAAGGCTAAGGGACCTAAATGCATTAAATGTGCCTAGGCAAATGGTTTTAATGATATCCCAAGAGACGGGTAAATGATGCATTAAGGAGGGACCCTAGAAAGAAGACATGTGGCATACTTGATCCATCTAGGGAAATTTTGGGGCTTGGTGGAATTTAGTAGGCAGAAGCTTCACGTAACAACTGATCTTGTTGAGAGCTTGCTACCACCAAGGTTGGCTGGGAAGAAAATTGAGGTGCCTATGCCCGTGAATCAAGAATCAGTTAGGAGCAAACAGATTTAAAATGTGTCAAACATCCTATGTGATCCAAAGACTACAGAAATATACAATCCGAAATCTCTTAAAATAAGATCCACTATCGAATATCCTGTATAAACTTGTGCACAATAAACTGCTCATATCACATGATCATCCAGTTCTTAGGACCTCTTATCTAGGAACATCAAGTTCCAAACAAGGCATTGACAAACCATCATCAGAAGAGATGTGGTAACCCTCCCTGAGATTGAGTCTAGACAATGGAGCTCTAGGTTTGAACCCAAAAAATACATGGCTTCTCTTAGGGTAAAGAATCTTAGTCAACCCTCATAAAAAATCTAATTAGGTTGCCCCCAATTCAATTCAGCCTACTTGTACTTCACCCTAGAGGTCCTTGGGTATTATTTCACGCTGGATTATACCACCACATCAGAGAATCTTAAGTGTAACATACCTTAGTGTCCCATACCGCCAAAGTATACTGCAAATAAAAAACTCAGTGGACAATATGAGTAAATCAGGTAGCCAATCCCTCTTCAACTCTCGCCAGATTGAGTCAGGGTGGCAAATTCGTTCTCAATGCTTTTCTTAATGTGATTATATCACCCCCTTGTGTTACAATACCCCAACCAATAGGTCAAAGAAGAAAACTAGTAGGTAGCATCCCTAACAACAATTGAAACTTGACTATCCATGACCTCGGGCTAAAAGAGTGAGAATCAGAATGACCCCGCCTTTGGACATGATTCAAAGAAGGTATCCGACAAGACTCATCCTGGTCTAATCAATAAGAACCTTCATATGTCCAAACGGTAACTCGAAAAAGCGCCATAACTCACAATCACATCGAGATCAAAACTTCAAATAGAAACCAAACAGGAATCTACGCACCAAGATTCGAGAAAGGGGAATCCAATTGTCTTAGTTAAGTCCAATTTAAGATGTAACAAAGCCTCAGGCATCCTCAATGTACCATATATCTAAAAAACTTCAAGATATATACTTCAAGATATATGGAACAAAAGTAAACATTGTATAATTTGAAAAAACCAAACAAATTATAAATGCCACTTAGTTACAAATTAACCAAAACTCTGTCAATTTAATAACAAGACAATTTAGAACATAAATTCATACAAAATTGGGGAGCTTCTTAAACCAAGAGTGGTTCAAAAGATCCAGTCAAGCAAAAAATAATTAGGTGTTGGTCAAAACTGAGGATGTCAACCTCTTCATCGCTTCTCAATAACTCGGAAGCGGTACAAAGACTCTAAAACAAGTTGTCTACATTTAGAACATGAGTCTTCTTCAATAAATTTTTGGTACTAAGGGTTTTTATAGTAGTGAAGAGCTGCCCAGAGTTCATCCATCAAAAAATCCATCTCTCGTAGCAGATCATGAGGTCTATGAGGAATAATCTCCGATGTAGCCTCGTCCTCCATCTCAATAAAACAGTAATCTAACGTAGGTGTCTCATTACTTTGATGTCCTTCCATGGCTGGAAAATATCTTGCACAAGAGAGGGACTATATACCTAGATGAATCCAGGAACATTCCCAAACTCATCCTCTAAAAACACAACATAGTGCAGTTTCAATCTCATGATAGTCACTCACAAGGTTGAAAACCATAAACTCCATCATGCATAGCAGGGACTAGCTACTATGACATCCCCACTGATGTCATCAGCGCCCAACAGTGGGTGTAGACCATAGTATAAAAATATGCTCTCACACATACAAATCCACACACCCACACATACTTGAGCATCCATTTATACAAAGTCTTCGTACTGAGTTTCTATCGGCGCTCCGGAGGTGAAGGGTAGACTCAGCCATGATGACCAAAAAACAGTCTCACTTTTAATAGATCTGGTCCCGCTTTTCTCCAACCAGCCAAAAATAGCCAAAACGCGCTAAAATCAGGCCATACACTCCTTCCCAAAGCCAAGCGTCTGCCCCAATCATATCGCTCCTATCTCTGATGCCCGAATTTCCTAGACAAGCCATGCTCTGGCTTACAAACGCCCTCTCTTTCCTCCTACTTCTCAACTGCAGCAAATCTAGGTCTCTAGGGGAGGAATCTCATCCTTGAGACCTAGAGCGAATTATTTCCCTAACGAGCCCACTCTCACGCGTCCCACACAACCAATCACATCAACAACCCAAGCGTGGGAAGTTATAGGTCAGAAACAACACATACTCATATCTCTTGCTGAAACATCAACTCTTCTCATCGCCTACCCTTCTCAGGGAATCTCGATTTCCAAGCACGTATCAACCAAGAGAGAGCACACAGCCTATGGACGTCTATTTCTTCCACAACTCTCCCAATCATGAGCGCACATCATCAGCCAACGATTCAGCCCATACATGAGCAGAAATTCCTATTTGCAAGAGCAATCTTAAAAAACGTACGTAGAAGACATCTTTTTTGCATACCTCGCGTTGAATTCAATTGTAATAGGATGGCTCTGATACCAAAATGACACGACCCCGCAGGATCTAACCCTATCACTGACCTAGAATCTCATCCTCAACTAACCAGAATCATAGCGTAGGCGCCTCGATCCTCCCGACCACCCCCAAGCACGTGGGCTACAGCTGGACTCATCCATAGGCCTGTATCTAACCCACACGTCCCATACCACACGAGCCCGTCCAGAGGACCTTCGATACACCACCTATGATCCACCATGTAGATGGCTAGAGTCCCGGCCTGGGTACAAGTCCCATCCATCAATTGAGGAGCGCTCAACTGAACTACACAATAGCGCCGCCCCTTCCTCTATATAGAAATAGACCTGCTATAGATAGCACAATGCTATGAATAGCTCCCTACATATAAAGCGACCACTATATATGAATCAATTTCTATATATAGTAATCTCGGCTAAAAAATAGCCATCCAGTCCTATGCTATCCCGTAACCCACGTTCACCTGCCATCCAACCCTAGGTACACCACCATGCACATGACACTTGTGCAGAAGAAGGATGGATCTTGGAGAATGTGTATTGACTACAGGGCTTTGAATAAGATCTCTATCAAGAATAAATTTCCTCTTCCACGCATTGATGATATCTTGGATCGATTAGAGGGATCAGCCATCTTCAGTCGCATTGACTTGAAGAGTGGTTACCATCAGATACAAATCACGCACGAAGATGTACATAAGACTGCCTTCAGGACCACTTTTGGGCTTTATGAGTTTCTTGTTATGCCATTTGGTTTAACTAATGCTCCTGCTACCTTCAATAGTATGATGGATCGCATTTTCAGATACAGGAAGTTTGTGGGTACATTCTTTGATGACATTATTGTGCACTCGAAAGATGAAGAGGAGCATAGGCAACACTTGGCAGTTTGCAGAGCTCAAGAAACATAGTTTACTCGTCAACACCAAGAAGAGTGAGTTCTTCATGAGATACATTTCTTCGCACACATCATCTCATGAGATGGAGTGAGGATGGACCCTACCAAGATAGAGGCAATCAAGAATTGGCCTCCATTGAAGAACTTACATGAAGTTCGTAGTTTTCTTGGCTTGTGTTCATACTACAGGTGCTTCATTCGCTATTTTGCTGAGATCGCTTCACCCTAACATGCTTTGCAGAAGAAGGCACTGCCTTTCCGTTGGGGGAAGAAAGAAATTGCAGCATTTAATGAGCTGAAAGAAAAGCTATGCTCAAATCTTGTCATCATTTTGCCAGACTTGCAAAAGCCTTTTGTTCTTCAATGTGATGCAAGCGGCAATAGTGTTGGTGGAGTACATATGCAGGAAGTCAGAGTAGTTGCATATGAGAGCAAGCTGCTTCGAGATGCTGAACACAACATGAATGTATATGAGCAAGAGTTGGTAGCTGTAATTCATGCTTTTACTGTGTGGAAGCACTATCTTTCAGGTGCTGATTTTTATGTGCAAACTGATCATCAATCGTTGCGATACTTTCTCACTCAGAGAAAGTTATCAAAAAAGCACATGAGATGGGAAAACTTCCTTTCTATTTTTCATTTTCAGATTGTACATGTGGCTGGAAAGAAAAATGTAGTGGCTGATGCACTTTCTAGAAGGCCACGTACGGAAGCTATGTCCAAGAAACCACAGGTATCTGCATTTACCATTGCTTCTCACAATGAGCTAGATGCCATGAAGGAGCAGTATGCTACAGATGATGCTTTTGCACGTATTTATGATCAGCTTATGGAGCGCAATAGGCATGATCATTACATATTTAAGGAGGGATTTATGATCATGCATGGAAAGCTATGTGTAACGCAGCCATTGAGGCATAAGGTGCTCACTGAAAGTCATGCCCCACTGTATGCAAGGCATAGGGGTATTGAGGCTACAGTCAAAGCAGTAGAGCACTACTTTTATTGGCCTTCACTATGGAAGGATGTTGAGGCTTATATCAGGACATGCATCACTTTTCAAAAGGTGAAGTATGACAGGCAGAAACAGCCCGGTTTACTTCATCCTTTGCCTATACCAAATAAACCATGGCAGAGTATCACCATGGATTTTGTTTTTGATCTCCCTCGCACTCCTTGTAGTCATGATGGCATTTGGACCATAATTTGCAGATACAACAAGATGGCTCATTGCAGTAAGGAAGAAGATTACTTCAGAGCAGATGGCAAAGGAGTTCTTAAAATCTGTTTTCAAGTATCATGGGATGTCTGAGTCTATCGTGAGCGATAGAGATCCACGGATGACCAGCATGTTCTGGAGAGGTTTGTTTGAAGACATGGGAACCTCACTGCTGTTTTCATCTTCTTATCATCCCACAGTCTGATGGTCAATCAGAAGAGGCACAAAACAAAGTGGGAATAGTACTTGCCACTGATTGAGTACGCATACAACAATACAATGCACTCTTCCACAGGTAAGGCACCGTTTGAAATAGTGGAAGGAGCGAGGAAGGTTCCTCCTATCTTGCATACAAAGTAGAAAATTTTTGTGGCAGATGAGTATGTGGAGGATTTGCGGGCAGCCTATGAAAAGGTTAAGTATGCCCTCCAATGCAGCCAAGATAAACAGACAAGAGCTGTGGATAAGCATCGCAAGGACTTGGTTTTCACTTAAGGCAATTGGGTGCCTGCGTTTTCTTAAAGCACACCTTAGGAACAAGAAAGGGGAGGTAAAGCTGTAAAATAAGCTCAAAGAAAGAAAGAAAGAAAGAAATTTTATTAGTCTTCGGAAGACCGATGGGTCTATGAGACTCAAAGAAAACCTGATACAAATCACAGTAAGGGTGGAGCTGCTAAACGAGCATCATCACCCGTGCTGAGTCCTAAGTCTGATCATACATAATCAAATACATCTTAAAGCACACCTTAGGAACAAGAAAGGAGAGGTAAAGCTGTAAAATAAGCTCAAAGAAAGAAAGAAAGAAAGAAATTTTATTAGTCTTCGGAAGACCGATGGCTCTATGAGACTCAAAGAAAACCTGATACAAATCACAGTAAGGGTGGAGCTACTAAACAAGCATCATCACCCGTGCTGAGTCCTAAGTCTGATAATACATAATCAAATACATCTTGAAGCACACCTTAGGAACAAGAAAGGGGAGGTAAAGCTGTAAAATAAGCTGAAAGAAAGAAAGAAAGAAAGAAAATTTATTAGTCTTCGGAAGACCGATGGGTCTATGAGACTGAAAGAAAACCTGATAGAAATCATAGTAAGGGTGGAACTACTAAATGAGCATCATCACCCGTGTTAAGTCCTAAGTCTGATCATACATAATCAAATACATCTGGGTGTGACAATGAAAAGAAAAAAAGACTAGAGCAAAGTGGAATCCTCCGTATGTCATGTCACCCTGGCTGGTGCATAGCCGGTGATGGGACGCTGGCGTCTATCAAGGGTGCCGTGCGTCTCGGTCTCCCGGAGGAGGCTCGACGCAAGACCAGAGCCATTGTGACTCCCGTGGGACGTGTCCCGGGTCTAAACAATGACAAGAAGTCCCCCATAGTGATCTGGGTGTCCCCTCGATGTCTCATGTGTCATGTTGCGGTCGTCAAGTCGGGGTCTCTGTCACGTATGCAACTAGAGACTGGACGATCAATGTCACTCGATGGAAAGAACTCTATGATCCTACTCTGAGAGGTGTCTGATGGTGTGGCCAAGCCCCGTCGCTTGGGTAAGTACTCTCTGTGTCGGACCCCCTCATGAATGAAGGCCGCGAGGCATCTCTGATCTGGGTAGCGAGAAATCTGGAAAGGAGCCCGGAGCCATCTCTGAAGAGACAATGGTAACAACCTCAGATCTCGTAGTGCACTGGGCACCTGAAAATAAAATGCTCCTCAGACTCGACCTCTCGATAGTCGCACAATATGCATAAGCAATGCTCCCTAGGAATCCCCTCTGCTTTGCCGCTCTCTATGCGGAGGCTGTTTGATACCCAAAACTCTCCGATGGAGATTCGTGAGGCATATGAAGCTCAGTGTACCCCGGTGGTGTGATGAATCCTTCCTCCGAAATACGAAGACAGTAATCTCTGTAGAAACTCAGCTTCACTAGAAGCTCCTTCGGCTCCAACTAGGTCCTAAAGGTGTGTAGCTGCAGGAGATCCTCTCAAATGACCTGGTTGGTGTGTGGCCTGATCGGGATGGTGGGTGGGAGTACCGGAGGGGCATCTAAACTGTACTGAAAAGGAGGTATCCTATCGATGTGAAACCCTAGTCTCACAAACCATGTGTGAGTCCGTGCATACTAGCATCACTCGTCTCCCTCTACTGCCAACCTCATGGAGGAATCGAGAGCCAACCATGGCAACCTCTGTCTCACTGATGTATAGTCCCCATATGATCTAACTCGATGTAGATATGTGATGGACTGAAAGGCTGCATCTAGCTGGAGTGGAGAAGCACCAAACTCGGCCTGAATGATATGATGTGGTACAGATGGTTTTCCTCGGATCATCCGTGAGAGCATGGGGATCTGCAGGCACTCCACCCATGTCCACTCTATCTCTGACATGTCAGGTCCCCAACAAGGGCTGCCATACATACCGGCTGGTCAGACCAAGGAGTTGAAGAGAAGAGCCTTGGTTGGAGGGTCCTAGAACTGGGAGTGGAAGCACTGTCTCTCTAGCCGAGCCAGTGAGGCGTATCCCCGACTCAATCTGGCCTGCATTGCTGGTTTCATCGATCGGGCTGGAGAAGATGACCCCCAAGTAAGTGTATGAGGATACAATCTCAAATGGTGACCCACCGAAAGTAAACTGCTTTTGTTGCATGTTTGCTCGAGAGGTGTTAAAGATCATGACCTTGGTCTTGCCAAGGTTGACCTCCAAATCATGGGATAAACAAAAAGCCTGCAATGCATCCAAGTGTCGCTGGAGCCCCTCGGGTGTGGACGACAAGAGTGCCACATCGTCTGCATAAAGAAGAATCCTAATGATGATCCCAGCAAGTGAGCAACCGGTCCCTTCGGAAGCCCCCATGAAAGTCTCAAGCTCATTGATGTAGAGGCCAAACAGTGTTGGTGATAACGGACAAGCCTGTTTGACCCCTATGGTACTCAAGATCTCATCTATCCAACCTGCGCCTATCCGAACTCGGCCTGAGACTCTCTCATAAAGTGCCATGGCTGCCCAAATGATCTCCTCATCAAATCCCAATGCCTGTAGGCGTGTGATGAGTCGAGCTCTAGGTACTGTGTCAAAGGCTTTGAGAAAATCCACAAAGCAGCAATATACCCTCTCCTTTCGTGATCTGGCCTCCTCTATGACACTCTTCAGTGTAAGGATGTGATCCATAATCCCATGGTCTTGCCTGAAACCGGCCTGACCCTCTGGTCTGAGCCCTCTCATCTCTACGAACAGGCTGACCAACGCATCCAATACTACTGCATAGATCTTGGACATCACATGTCCAATCATGATAGTCCTGTAGTTACTCGGGTCCATGGGATCCCTTGCCTTGTGGATGGGGGTGATGGTGTTGAGTGTCCGAGTGTGGGGGAAGCCAAGGCAAACAGCGTCATTGAATAGCTTTGCTAGGATCGGGGCTAATGTGTCAATCCCATATGCGATAAACTCAGTGCAGAGCCCCTCGTGGTCCTTAGCTCGGCCATTGTGCAGTTTCAATGTCGCGTCCTTGACTCCGTGCAAGTGGTGGGGCGAGGTCTGTGTATGAGATCTGGAGTAGGCTGGCGTGCATATGTGTCCCAAACTCTCGTGTCGGTGAGGGGTGATGGAGACCTACGCTTAAGGAATCTCTGCCAAAATTCCTTAGAGTTGTTGATGTACAAGATGTTGAGCAGCTGCTCCTTATTTCGACAAAGAAATGTCTGCTTCTTCCGACGTACGAGACGTCGGTACTTGCGTACTTGTCCGGTGTATTCGAGAGGTGACACCTGGTTTCAAGTCGGAGTTGTCGACGATAAGCCTTGCACTCCGCACCGTACCAGTTGTTGCAAGTTATAGAACCAAGAGGTGGTGGTCTAGTGGACCGTGCGGTGTGGGGAAAGATTTGGAGGGCAGCCTCGTGGAGTGTGGGACTAATCAGGGCAGCACGGTCCTCTATGACTGGTATGTGATTGATGTAGGTTAGGAGTCTACATTCCCCTTTGTCATTCATTATGGGGGAGAGAAGGCAGTGGGTAGAGGGGCTGCAAGCGGGGAGGTAGTAGCGGGCGAAGGAGCTATAGGCGGAGGAGGGGTTGCAGGAGGGCGGAGTTGCAAGCGGGTGGGATAGAACAGGCGCAACGTGGGAGGGGCAGAGCGGAGGGCAGAGCGGGAGAGAGAGGTGAGGGAGCAGGGCGGAGGGGCAACGAGGGGGCAGCGAGAGGCAGAGCGAGGGGCGGAGGGGTAGCAAGGGGTAGCGAGGGGTAGCGAGGGAGGTGAGGGAGCAGAGCGGGAGAGGAAAGCAAGGGAGCAGGGCATAGGGGTAGGGCGGAGGGGAGAGGGTGCAGGGCGGAGGGGCGCAGGGTAGGACGGAGAGAGAGAGGGCGGAGGGCGCAGGGCAGGGCGGAGAGAGAGAGGGTTGAGGGCGCAAAGCGAAGGGCGGAGGGGCAGGGAGGGGCAGCAAGGGGTGCAGAGCGAGGGGCAGCGAGCGGAGGGGTACAGAGCAAGTGAGGTAGCTTACAAGTTCTTGAGAAGATAAATGAGGTAGCTTATAGGCTGAACAATGCTTTCCATGTTAGCTTGCTGAAGCCTTTTCGCAGAAGTGCCATAGGATATGCTAGTTGAAGAGCAACTTGAAGTTGATGAGCAAGATGAGGTCTTGATTCCTAAGCAGATTGTGGCACATAAGGAATGGAAAGTTAATGGTAGAGTGGCCGGACGCTATCGTGTGAAGTGCAAGAACTATCTTGCGAACAATGTGATCTGGATGGAAGAGAGTGAATTGGCAGATTCACCTCAGATTTTACAGCTCTACCTTGAGGCATTTGGTCTCGAGCCTACTGCGGTAGTCTCTCATGCCGGTTCAGCAAAGCATATGTCTGGAGCATTACCGGATGCTCATGGGGGCGGTAGCACCTCCGCACCCACAGTGCAGACAGGCTCATAGGATATCTAGAGGTCGCTTGGTGACACTGCGGTTTCACCCAAGGCACTGATGCTGACAATGTTTATGCCATGAGACTTCTATGATGAGTGATCATGACACTCCACTTGGTTGATACACTGCCATACAGATGGATCTGCAGTCCTGCTGTGTGTACATTGTATTTTTGGTACTTCATGTGATGTTGTACTAGTGATTATGGGTTGTTTTATGCCTATTGTGACACCTTTTTCTATTTGCTGTAATTTTGGGACAGCAAACAAGATAGTTTGTTGTTTCAAGAGGGGGGTATGTCACGGGGACGTGGTGGTGATGGTGAAGTGTCTAAACTAACTGTCACTGAATTTGGCCTAGGGTACTAGGCTAAGGGCCTTAGTTAATGCCCAAAAGGTACCTATGATTTTATGTGCAATAAGTGCAACTTCTGGTGCTATTAGAGTGGTTTCATTTTTTAAGGTCATTGGTTTGGTTCAGTGGGGTCACCCTTTAAAAACTGACCCCCTAGAGATCCTACAAAATAGGGTCATTGGTTCCTTTGCACTAGGGTCATGGTGTGCCATCTGACCCCCTAGGGGCATTAAAAATCCCACGCCTCATTTTGCTTATGTGTCTACTGGTGGCCTATCTGCTTGCCTTGTGTCACCCCTGGAAGGCCCTGGAGCCCTTCCTTGGCTTTCCTTGCTGATTTGAGACTTCACCCCTACCAGGGGCAGCTTCATTCATTCATGGCGGATTTTTGCAGCTCTCCCTTTGCTTATTGAAGTGGAATTTCCTGCTTTCTTTACGACAATTCTCCTCCCCTTGGTGCCCTCTGTTGCTGGCATGCTTCTGGGACCTAGACGTCTTCATTTTGGGCCACTTTTAAAGCTGTTTTCGACTTTCTTCGTGACAAAAGTTGTTCTTTTCTGCATCTGAAGCCATATTCATGGGCGTCTCTCTTCCTACTCCTGCCTGGTGCAAGGCGCACTGAAAATGGAGGTGTTTGTGGGCTGTAAACTCTGTTCTGGTGGACACATTCTTGGCTGATCTGCTACAGCTTTCTTGATGCTCTCTTCTCTGATCTTTTCTAGTGCTGGAAGACACTCCTAGGCAGCTCCCTCCTACCAGAGTATGCTGTTCGCTTCTCATCCTACTTTTGGAGTTGTTTCGGGCTGAAACAGGCTCTTTCTATTGGCTGAATTCTCATCTTCCTTCTACACTCTTTGCTACAGCCATTCCTACTGAGTTCCTGCTAGGTTGGATGCCTTGTCATTGGCCCGGGAGAGGATTGGGGCACTAGTTGTAATACTCTCTTCCTAGGGGTGCAGTGGTTGGCCTTGGGCTCGGTAATGGCTTGGAAATGGGAAATGCATTGCTTGGCATGCTGTCAGACTGGTCTACTTGTGAATATGCATGTCTGCTGGAAGGAACCAAAGTAATAGCACTGGGAGTTGGTCACTAGCACAGCCACGGGTTGGCGGTGTACTGGGTTGCACCTGCAGGTGAGCTCTTGAAGGGAGTCCCTTTGTTCTTTGAGCTAACCAGTTTAGATAAATACCGCAAGGGGCGCCAAGAGTTGGGGCCAACATGTGTCACTCTCTATGTTTCTGAGTAGGGGCATTCTAGTGAAGTTCCATGCCTTGAGTTTGGTTTGTGGACAAAGGCAATCCTTTAAGTTGGCTGTATTTTCATCTTTGTCAGTTAGTACACTGCCCTTAGTGATCTAAGGCCGGTTACATCATCTCTCTGTGCTGCTGATATTCCCGAAGATGCATGTGAGATTAGGGAGTTAGTAACGCAGAGAATGCTACAGAAGCTATGGCAAGAACCGGGGGCAAAAATGCAGTTTTATAAGCAGGAAATCAATCCGATGGACAGCTATGGAATGCAGAAATACCTCGGGGAAGACATATCAATATTTAAAAGACATTTAATCTGCAAAATCAGAACCAGCTCACATGACCTCGAGGTGGAGAGGGGAAGATGGGCAAGACCCAGGGTACCAAGAGAGGAAAGAGTATGTAAAATCTGCCCCGCAGGAGAAGTAGAAAATGAGCAGCATGTACTCCTAACATGTCGAGCATATGCGCAAATCAGAGAATGTTATGGGGGCAATAGAAGCAACCTGAAATCCCTATTGGAGTGGTCAGCCAAAGAGCTAGGCAACTACATAAAGGAAATTTTAGAATATCGCAACAAAGTACTTGGTCTAGCACACAGATTAGCACCACAAGTACTCACTGCATTTATGCTATTTTCTTTCAATGGATGTAAACAATCAATACTTGTTGATAGTGATCACTGTCCCATAGATCCTAAAGGGTCTCACGAGGACGTTAATACAATCATATCATCTCTCTCTCTCTCTCTCTCTCTCTCTCTCTCTCTCTCGCTCCCCCCCCCCCCTCCTCGTGCAAGGCAATGAATGTGTTGGTGAGAGGGCTGGCAATGGGAGATACTCTTATGGGGAATGTTGAAGCACTCATATAGCAGATGGGGGTAAATGTGACCTTTGTTGCAGCTTGAAGAGTGGGAGGGCTCATGCACACGAAAGGCCAATGCTGATAAGGTTTAGGAACACAGAGGATTAGTTGGTCTTCATGGGGAAGACCAACCTATCTAGGAACACGAAGGATAGGTTGGTCTTCATGGGGAAGTAGTTGAAGGGAACTAAAATCTATTTGGATGATGATGACAGCAAGAACATAGGAGCGAAGGGAAAGGGATGGTTCATGTGGATGGCAACAAGGAAGCAAGGAAAATGTGTTGCCTATAGAGATGGCTAAGTGATCATCAAGGATAGGGATAGACACACCGCATGATGGTGTGGGGCCTACGGGACAAAGGTGCATCGCAAACTAAACATGGCCGTATGGAACTTTAACAACACTTTATGGTCACACCCAGGTGGCTTGTCTGAGACATAAATTGGTGGAGAAGTTGTATTCTACACAGAGAGACGTGAGAAACCAGAGAGAGGGCTATCTATTGTGATTTGCTACAAATGGGAATCTACTTTTGGGAGAGAGATCAAGAGAGACAATGGGGTATGAGGATCTGGTGGAATAGCATCTCTCTTTAGATCAAATTTGTGACTTGAAATGACTTTTTTTATCCACTTGTATGTACTTTATAATTTAGTGACTTTGACATCCTCCCTTATGAGACCATTTCGGAGACTCTTACAAGTAGAAAACTCAAAAGTTGTTCAATATTGCTAGACTTCTATGCCAATTGCTACATTGCAAAATCTCTGAGCACCAATGCTCCAAATCATGCTAGACTTCTAGGCCAATTCCTCAATTGCAAAAGCTTTGAGCACCACTATCT
Source organism: Dipteris shenzhenensis (assembly GCF_047967505.1). NCBI lineage: Eukaryota > Viridiplantae > Streptophyta > Polypodiopsida > Gleicheniales > Dipteridaceae > Dipteris > Dipteris shenzhenensis. The sequence continues at coordinate 52,730,534 of NC_141610.1, read as the reverse complement.
ACAACTTTCCTGCCCCATTGTCCTCAGACATTGCTCATTCCCCTTTGAGACGTTGTTGTCATCAGGCTTACCATTGCCGTAGCAGAGAAGGCCTTGTTATTACCGTCTTCATCATATTGCTTTTCTCGTGCCTCCTCTTGCACCAATAAGACGCAAGCTCTTGAAAGTGAGACTTGGTCTACTCTCTGGCGGCCAATAAAAATGTTGCAAACACCTTGAAGCTTCTTGACAGCATACCCAGCACAAGAATAGATGCCTTGTGTCCACTTTGTGAGCAACTGTCGCTAGTTAGTCCCTCATGATTTTCACCTTCGTAAGATGGTCATAATCCCAGACCCCATCATCAATAGTTGACTCTAGAGGGAAAACATTCTCCGAAAAATTCTTTGTTCCAAGTAAGCTCTTTAAAATCTTCCGGGCCTACACTATTGTACCTACAAGCTGGATGTGTAGTATGATCGAATTTGTAGATATGCCGATTATGCTCTGTATCTCTCTACACCACATCATGCATTGCCACCACGTCTTTAGAAATTTTCTCAACTCCTTCCGTGATCCCCCAAATACCCCTAAAATCGCTTCGGACTTGCCTTCTAGATAGGATAGTTTGTACCATCAAATTACCATTTTCGCCAAAATTGGAGATTGGGATACATGAAGCCATGAAGGGAGCTAGAGAAACTGGTAGAAAGCTTCAAATAAACACACTGCTTGAAATTGAAAACAGAAAGTTACCTAGCTGAATCAGAGTCTCCTTGTTCTCAAAGGACAGCTTTTTTCAGCTTTCTAGAGCACATCACAAGAGTGCCACTATGGGCTCTATTACCATGTTAGAATTAGCATCTGCTCGCTGTAGAAACCCCATGCAGTAGTCTGAACGATTACTCAATCTCTCGTGCATAACCAATGATCCCAAGAACTAGAAATTATGGAAAGATGAACTGAAGAAGTACTCAGCATATATGTCCACAAAGCATGGGAAGGCGTGCTCAAGATGAGCTACAAGCATCCAGCGAAGGGCTGGGAAATTACAGTCAATATACTGACGGCTGAACAGTAAAGGCTCTGGACTGCAATGCTGTCCTTCTCTATAGGATAAGGAGAGCCTCAAACTGGCTGACCAGACTAAGTGTAGGGCTAACTTAGGGGTCATACACACCCGACTCAAGGGTCAGATCTGGCCAACTTGATGACTGACTAGGTTGGGCCACATCTAAGGTCCCCTACATCAAATCTATTAATAGGTGTCCTGCTGGTAACAATTGTGCTCCTGAACAACAAACCTGGGTGTTCAAAACAGCCCCTAGCTGAGGACTTATGGTAGGCACCTGTCTACTTCCCCTACAGACACTAAGATTTGATCAGGAGATCATCTGGGCAGTCATGCACTGTATGAGAGAGTCTCAAGCCGAGTTCAGACAGGCACAGGTTGGACAAATGAGATCTTGAGTACCATAGGGGTCAAACAGGGTTGTCCCTTATCACCGACCCTGTTTGGCCTCTACATCGATGAGCTTGAGACTTTCATGGGGGTGTTCGGAGGGACCAGTTGCTCACTTGCCGGGATCATCATCAGGATTCTTCTTTATGCAGATGATGTGGCACTCTTGTCATCCACACCCGAGGGGCTCCAGCCACACCTAGATGCACAGCACGCTTTTTGTTTATCCCATGATTTGGAGGTCAACCTCGGCAAGACCAAGGTCATGATCTTTAACACCTCTCGGGCAAACATGCAACGGAAGCAGTTTACTTTTACTTTCGGTGGGTCACCAGTTGAGATCGTATCCTCGTACACTTACTTAGGGGTCATCTTCCTCGGCTCGATCTTCACGATGAGACTAGCCATGCACGCCAGATTGAGCAAGGGATACCCCTCACTGGCTCGGCTAGAGAGACAATGCTTCCACTCCCACTTCCAGGACCCTCCGACCAAGGCTCTTCTCTTCGACTCCTTGGTCCCCGACCAGCCAATATATGGCAGCCCTTGTTGGGGGCCTGACATGTCAGAGATAGTGGATGGACACAGGTGGAGCGCCTGTAGATCCTCATGCTCTCACGGATGATCCGGGGGAAACTGTTTGTACCACATCACATCATTCAGGTCGATTTTGGTGCTTCTCCACTCCAGCTAGATGCAGCCTTTTAGACCATCACATATCTACACCGGGTTAGATCATATGGGGACTGCACATCAGGGAGACAGAAGTTGCCATGGTTGGCTCTCGATTCCTCCATGAGGTTGGCAGCAGAGGGAGACGAGCGATGCTGGTATGCACGGACTCACATATGGCTTGTGAGACTAGGGTTTCACATCGATAGGATACCTCCTTTTCAGTACAATTTAGATGCGCCTTTGGTACTCCCACCCACCATCCCCATTGGGCCACACACCAACCAGGCCATTCGAGAGGATCTCCTACAGCTACACACCTTTAGGACCTAGTTGGAGCCGTGGGAGCTTCCAGTCTAGCTGAGTTTCTACAGAGATTACTGTCTTCATATTTCGGAGGAGGGATTTCATCACACCACCGGGGTACACTAAGCTTCATATGCCTGGATTCCGCTCCGCTCCAGTCCTTTTCTTTTCATTGTTACATCCAGATGTATTTGATTATGTATGATCACACATTCAGCACGGGTGATGATGCTCGTTTCAGTAGCTCCACCCTAGGTTTTCTTTCAGTCTCATAGACCCATCGGTCTTCCGAAGACTCTAATAAAATTTCTTTCTTTTGTTTCTTTCTTTCTTTCTCCTACCTTAAACTACTCGGGCTTACTACATCCTAGTATGGAGGCTCACAAGAGAGGCCATGATGACCAACAAATGTGTTGCCAACATCACACTTGGGTTTTCAAAACAGCCTTTCTTAGCTGAGAACTTATGCACCTATCTACTTCCCCTTTCACCTACCCAAACTGCTCAAGCTTACTACACCCTCATCTTGGTATGGAGTCTCATAAGTGGGGTTGTGACAACCGATAGTGCGCCCACCACAATAGATTAAAGTCACAATGATAGCTAACAGCAGGTAGATGCTTGGACACCAATCCATGGGCAAAAGCAAAGGAAGCATGCCAAGGGGGGTGTGCATTCGAGGGCAAATGGGAGTCTTCTGACTCACTCAAGTGAGGTCAATCTCATTGAGGGTTGTCGACGAATTGGAGGCTTCCAAAGAAAAGGCCAAGCTCACTAAATACCTTTGACAACCTTATATGTTTCATCCCTCTCTTCTCAGGTCCCTACCTCCACCTCGTCCCCCACCGCCTCTTCTCCATTGCTAGGAAGTCCTAGCACTCTAACTTCTTGACCTATGACAACCTTATATCTTTCATCCCTCTCTTCTCAGGTACCTACCTCCACCCCGTCCCCTATCGCCTCTTCTCCATTGCTAGGAAGCATAGTTAGGGGAAACGAGGAACGGAAACGGAAACGAAAACGTTTCGGGATTTCTGGGAGGGCTGAAACGGGGAAACGCCACATCAGCAAGGGAGGTTTAGAAAAGGGAGTTTTGAGATGAGAACACACAACATTTCAGAGCTCTGAAACGCGTTTCAGACTGGCTGAAACGTTTCAGCCAGCCGTTTCAGAGTCCTGAAACGTTTTAGACCCTGAAACGCGTTTCAAAAAACGGGGCTTCTCTGAAACGGCGTTTTAGGCCTGGCTGGGCTCTGAAACGTGTTTCAGCATAACTGTGCTAGGAAGTCCTAGCACTGTGACTTCTTGACCTTTGACAACCTTACATCTTTCATCCCTCTCTTCTCAGGTCCCTACCTCCACCCCGCCCCCTACCGTCTCTTCTCCATTGCTAGGAAGTCCTAGCACTCTGACTTCTTGACCCCTCTCTATTGGAAGGTACAATTCTTGCTGGCTTGCATTATGCCAGGTTACTTTGAGCTCCATGGGTTCATTGATTCCTTGGAAAGATGTTCATAATGACATATGTGTGTTGATTCTCCCTTAGTTCCACGTGCATTTCATGGCTCTGTAAGAAACAACACGCTCTTTCCTCCATCAAAGCTGAATAAGAGGATTGCAGTAGCCACAATGCAATGCATGTGGTTAGGGACCTGAATGGTGTATAGAATGCAATTGTCATGTAAGATGGTCAAGTTGTGCCACATCATCATGTTTTAAATATCGCACCTCTTATAGCAGTGGCTCATTGAGAATACACTTTCGTCTCACCTTTTTTACGCAACTCTGCTCTCAATTTTGCCCCTTGCAAGGCATTACCAATCCTGGCAACAAATTCAGTCCTCATTTCATAGAACATGTTACATCCACAATCAAGGATGTGTTGATGTAAAATCTCACAATTACTTCCACACACACTGACTAAGTGCATGGGATATACAATTTATTCTGAACTTAAACTTTGTCATGTCTTCCTATGATGCCTTTGCTCAAATCAACGCTGAAACATAAGTGCACAACACATGGAATAAGGTGATTCCATTTTAGTATGAGTAGCATTTCGCCTACCTTTGTATTCCATTGTAGTATGAGTATCATTTTGCCTACCTTTGTAGTTAGACCACTGAGGCAAGGAGAAAACATCCATAACACTAAAGAGGAAAGGACTGTAACAAGACGACTGAATAAAAGAAAACAATAACAGAACATTGATATGATCCAGCATAATAATGTGTGGGCAGAACAAAAAGTGAATAAGGCAAAGGTAATAAAGGGAACTTACTTCTCACGGCGTTCCACTCGACGCATCTTAGTTGGATTATTACTCTCCAATCCAAGGCCTGCCAAGTAGCTAATGATTCAAATTGTTTGCTATTTCAAACTTTCTCTGATAATATCAGATCATATGATAAGCCCCATATGAGTTTTGGTTCTACTTACAATCAAAAGAATCTATTTTGAATCCATTCCCGCCCAGAAGTACAGTCAAAACTCAAGAACTATTTGAACAAATCCTTCACACAAGTCACAACATTAGAAAAGAGACTGAAAAAATGTAGGAGAATCAAGACCTGATCTTCCAGAAGAAATAAGGGATCCAGCACGTGTTAGTTGTTCGGGCTTCTGCATTGACAACATACATTATGAGCCTTTCCTCTGATCTTTCAGATTGGTCACAAAAGTATTACACTGAACTTAATCCCTGGTTAAGGTCAGATTTAGCCATTCTAAGGCAAGATAGTTTGAGTTGCAGATATAGACCTTGCCTTGTGAAGCCTTCCGGAAACCCTCAAATGGGCCATCACCTGGAATATAGTGGAAGCACATTAGCACAAATTCTGATTGGAAAAATATTAAATTCCCAGTTGATCTCTGCAATACCCACATATGTTGGCTATTCGTGCACTCTTTTTAATGAACTCTAACCATGCCAAGTTTTTTTCGGTAACATGCATGTGATTATGAAATGCCATGTCAGAGAAGCTAAAAAGGCTATCGTACAGCATGCTCCAACAAACTGACTTCATGACACAAACTGTACAGCAGAGCATTGCAACAAACACCAGACATCGAAACCTACAGAACATGATCAGTTCAACCAAACCCTCAAAATGTGACTGTGAACCTGTTGGGCCAGATCTGGCACTCCATGTATCTGAGAATACTTAATATATCATTATGGCCAAATAGAGTTCTAGTGTTTACCTGATGGGATGGACGATGTGTCAAAGAAGCGTAAGAGACTATGGTACAGCATGCTTCAACAAACTGAATTTGTGACACAAAATGTACAGCAGAGCATTGCTGCCATCAGCATCATACATAGAAACCTACGGAACAGGATCGCAAAGTGAATGATTGTAGCAGTTCAACCAAACCTCAAAATGTGACTGAAGCGTGGGCTCCACAGAGCTGACATTCCATACATGTGAGAACACTCAATATATCATTATGGCCAAATAGAGATCTAGTGCTTACCTGATGGCTATGCCAAATTGTAACATTCTTAACCATGGATATGAGATAAATTGGCAAGAAGGGGTTGGTTCTCAGCTATGGTAATGTCTTGTCAAAGTCTCAGTTTGGCTATGTCAATCCGTAGATAAGTCTCTAAGGCCCCATGTGAGGAAGCCAAGGGCACAAGATCACATAAGATTTGCCTTGTTAAAATTGCTGTTATGGAAATGGTCCTAGCATTTCAGGGTTTGGAAGACAATACGTCATAGGGCTACTATGGCCAAGCTATGGGGCCAATTTGCTGGCCATGGCTGGTCAGATTTGCCAGATGTCTGACCTGCTAGGGTTTGGCCCCATTTAAATTGAGGATTACCCAACCAACCTGCTAGGGTTTGGCCCCATTTTAATTGAGGATGTGAGAGACACTATGTCTTTGAGAAGGCATGCAAAGAGAACTCTTCACATGGTAGAACCTTGGATCAAGTATGAGCACCCTCCTATGACGTATACCTTCTAGTGAGTCACATTTGGTAATAGAACTTTGTACTATTCACTCCCAATAAAATTCCAGCAATATTTTGGTTGTATCCATGCCCGTCACACCTAAGTTCAAGCTATATTGCGACACTTCTATTGATCTCAATTGAATATGCACTATCTAGAGACCTAACATAGGAAGAGGGAAGAGTTGGGCTCTCTGAAGTTACACTGTTAAAGGTTGATTGTCCACCATTACAAAAGGTCTTTGAGAGTGCTAGAGCCCGTTGTCCATCCAACTCTTTGGTCTTGATTTGTAAGCTTGGAAGCTCATCCTTCCAATGAGCTGAAGATCAACTTCTTTTTCAAATCATTGTTAATATTGCAGCTGTGTTCTGCAATGAGCTTTAGCAAAAGTTGGGAGGGCATTGGGCTGCTTGCCTAGTATGTTGGGTATGGTCATCATTTGATGCAGCAATTAGCCTTTCCTTACCATAGGGGGAGAACCACTTAGACTGAAACTAAATGACAGAAATCACTCACTCTTATTGAGCCAAGCTCTAGTCGATATCTAAGTCTCTCACATCAAAGGTGTAATGCTAAAACCTTGAGCCACCTAGAAAAAACCCATCATTGCCAATCTCCAACCAGAGCCTATGGTTACCATCCCCCCCCACCCCCAACAAAAAAAACCCAAAAAAAGTACAGAAGAAAGAAGAAACCATCTACTTATGCCATTAGTTGATTGTCCAAATATAATTTTATCTAGCGCTTGTTCTTGCATCCAATGTTTGTTAGAAATCAAGAAGTGGATACACACACAGGAGCTTGTGAATGTATAATGAAAGGTAGAGATGGACCAGACCAAAATAATTTGATATACCTCAAACATAAAGACCTAACCCTAAGGGGAAGGAATCATCCTAATTGGAGGTGAAAGTGCCTCAAGGGGTGTTCACACCTCACTACTCAAATCCCCAACAAGAAACCAAGCCTAAAGCTTTGCAAAAAGCTTCAAACTTTTCTCTTAGTGAAAAGATATGCAACATTGTCATGTGTAGATAATAGATCAAGCTGATCTCTACTACATATAATCTCTCTCTGACATCGTGGGAGTATATCTCAATGTGTTTGGTGTGAGCATGAAACATAAGGTTTCATGCTCCTGCAATAGCACTTTGATTGTCACAAGGAGTATTGGGTGACTACAAACTTCCATGAAGATCCCCAACCACCTCTTGAGGCCTACCATCATAGGTGAACGGCCCACCATCATAGTCCCCATCCCAATCTAAATCAGTCAATGCATGTAATTGAAAGTCACCTCCCCAACATAAAAGAACAATCCAAGATGCTAGCTGAAAATGTGCTTATTGCATACCAGTGTGTGGTCTTAGGGCTATGCATATATCTACTCACCTATGATACCCCAAACAGAATGTCAAGATGTGTGTTGCATGGGTAAATGAGGCAACCAACAACCTAGTTGTACATAGTGGCATCAAAAGTTTCAATGCCATCATACATTAATAGCTTAATCCCAAGCTCCACCGGAGTTGAAATTGGCTTATGATTTTGTATTCTAAGCATGTATATACTTGGACTATTTCATGACAATGCCTTCTTTTAATTACGTAAACTGAATTCTCAAGTAATAATGCAACAGTCCCAAAATACGACATCTCAATGAAGGCTTTAAGGTTAGTCTTGGAAATCAGCAATCTGTCCTCATTGGTACTTGTCAGCAAAATGTCATCCACATAAAGTATGATTAAGATAAAATCCACGTTGTCTCTCTTGACAAAGAAGGTAGATTCAATTGGACTATTCTTCGAATGCTTACTAGCTAAACTATTGTGTATTTTCTCATACCAAGTTTGTGGAGTTTATTCCAGACCATACAGTGCTTTGCATAGCTTACACACTTTACTTCTTATCTAGGCATCACAAATCCAATGACATGAGTACATTGACTTCCTCAAGCAAGTTCCCACTAAGGAAAGCGGTCTTAATGTCCAACTAATGCTTCTAACCAAAATGAGCAACTAATACCATGGCACGCCTGATGGTTATCATTATAATCTATCCTCTTTCATTGGAAATATCCTTTAGGACATCGACTTGCCTTATACTTGCCAATGATACCATCAAATTTTCAACTTCTAAACCCACCTTATTCCAACAGCCTTTTTGAATATGGACAGCTCTACCACATCCCATATGTTGTTAAAAGTACATTCAACAAAGCAAGGACGCTGGACCGCAGAGAGGTGTGCAGACTGAGCTAGAGAGGCTTGCACATAATTGAGCAGACAAACTAGACTGTAAAATGATAAAAGAATTAACCCAAAAGGCCTACCATAGGCGAGGAGCTTAAAACAAAGGAGGCTTCAAAAACACATCTAAGGACCCTACTAGAAAACGCATTGATCAAGAAAATGGCACTCGAGCTATAGATGCAGATATTGAAAATGGAGCAAGGTCGAAGAGAACACAAGAGGGAGCAAGCTACATTGAGAATTTAGCAACGCACAAAATGAGAGATATACTAGGCTAGTCATAGAGACAAAACCCTAGAATGGACCCTGGTTAGGATCAACACACATGCAGTGACAAATCAACTCAATCACTAATTGTGGTTAGGGGGAAAATTTTAGAAAGAAAAAAGTACCCCTAACCTTAATTACATTGGCCTTTACCTTAGAGATTAATATTTCTAACAGTTCCCTACAATGAAGATGTTAAAATGTACAAGATGTTAAAGTCAACATCTTCTCTCTCTAGTTGAACGAGGGCCTTTGTTGTGGGTGTGCACGCCTCATGTGAGGCTAGTGTACACTGTAGGGAGGGTGGTTGGCTTTGTATCCGGGCATGTACCCGGGCAGGTACAGCCTAAAGGCATGTACCTGCCCGTAGGCTGCACTATGCTGGGCCAGTGGGGGGGGCCATCAAGGCCACCCCTTGGGCTATAGACCTGAATTGCTTGGTTGGGTTACCAGGCCCCATCAGCTGGCCTGTGGGAAGGGTACACTGACCTGCTGGTCGGCCCCTTTTGACAGCCGAGTTCGCCTTATATATTGGACAGACGGGAGGGGGGGCTGGGGCTATATATTGGCCCCTCTTTGACCCATTGTATCATCACTTTGTTTTGGAGGTTTTGCCCAGCAATAGAGGGCCTTTTCTTGAGATCCTTGCAGTCTCTCACTCTCTCCATTTTGCAGTTCAGGTTTTCTGGTGTGTGTTCTCTCTTTAGTTGTTCATTTTCTGTTGCACTCTCACACAAGAAATAATGTCAATTGCCAAACGAATATAAGTTTTTGCAGGAGTCTCAACATTTTCATGAAGTAAATCTTTGCTGAAGAGATCTGCCACACTCTGATGTGTAGGACAAAAGACCAAGCTGATCTCCCCTGCATGTAAATGCTCCCTGACATATTGATAAATGTATCTCTATGTGTTTTGTACATGCTAGAAACCCAAAACACTACAATAGAGTCTGACTATCAGAGAGAATTGGGGTAGGTTCCTTCAATGATGCATGTAGATCTGCCAACAAACGTCTCAATGGCAACTTTCAGTCATGAGACAAAGACCATGTACTTCAGACATATAGGCAAGATCAGGGTGCACAGACAAACTCCTCTCAAAGCATGATCACTCATTTTTTCCAGCCACATAGCATGAATTAGCATGTCCCAAGGGGACAACAGAACCGAGGTCCAGAGCAAGACATGACAGACTTGCCAGTGGGTCGATGCACAGATACTAGATTGGAGACACAACTGACGGGTGTGACAATCACACTTGTCCGACACAAAACTGCAGCTAGGAGACCACAATGGACTACACACCCTGACCGTTGCCAGTGCCCTATTACAGGTTTTATGCCACCGCAACCTCATACATCACTGAACTTCCTTTTGGGGTTGACCCCTCCAGTAGCTTCTTGAGGACCATCTCAGTGGTGCCACACCACGTTTTCTATCCTCTCCATGGCTTAGACATTCTATGTAAAAGTGTTTCTATGACTAGGTTGTATTTGTCTTGGGTGTAGATGCCCGCTTAGAGGCTCCACCTAATCAGCTCATTATATATGGTTCTTTTCAGTCTCATAGACCCTTTGGTCTTTCGAGGACTTTTAATAAACTTTCTTTTTTCTTTCTTTCTTTCTTTATTGTTCCCCCTATTGTACCTTGCCAAGAGAACTCCACCTTTTACATCTATTAATGCAATGAAAATAGAATCAGCTCACATTTGAATTTCTTCTGCATTTCAGTTTGTGCTAATTCTCTTCTATATTATCACCATAAGAAAAGCATCCACTGTTATCCTTGTTCATTCCTCTTTCTTCAAATGTGTGTTGAGCATCATGGCACACTTCCAAGACAAGGGAGTGAGTGATGATTGCCTTAGGATTGATCTTCATAGACGAGTCCAAGTCCTAGAAGGAAATATCAAAGGTGGTTCAATAGCAAGCTTTCTGCCTTGAATCAATCTTGCATACAGACCTGACCGAGTCTGAGGCCTCTAGGTTTGATTCTACCATGCTGGAAAGAGCCAGGGCTAGGCATAGACTAGTCGAGTATCTTTTGTGATATCAAGGACCCTGCCTATTTTGGAGAATCCCATCACATAAGGGCAATGTGGAACTTTTCCAACAAGCCCACTATCCCAAGCACATAGGGGTGCTACAGTAAAGTGCGAGAAATGCCATATGACAGACCTGCAATGCCTGCATGGATGCAGAAGGCAACCGAAGCAAGAATTCATAAGACTCGACTCATAACTAAGATCATGGCCAGTAATGATGTAGAAGTGAGGGATGACTACAGGAGGAAGTGTTAAAAATCGACCAACAGAGGGTACGCATAGCGGAAGACTGATAGAATAGCCCAGGAACTCACATAGTGTGTGGGGTGTGGAATCACAAACTTCTTTACTTAATGTGCATCAAATAGATGTGCAGGCTCATCAATAGACAATGAACCAGCCAAATATAGAAGCTACCGAAAGAATATATATTTCCGTCCAGAGCTATGGACACAATACAAAAGAGATAGATCCAAAGTCCCACCAGAGCATGGTCCTTTGATCTTACCACAAGGTACTTCTACTATCTGCCGGATATCTTTAGACTTGAGCCCGTGCTCAACCTCGGGCGTAGTAGACTTGACATTCAGAAGATCTCTCCACCTTGCTGTCTGCAAACCAGCCTAGGTGGGCTGCCAATGAGTGTACTAAGTCTGCAGTCCTTCTTCCTTAGTCTACAAAAAAGATAGATCCAAAGTCCCACCAGAGCATAGTCCTTTGATCTTACCACAAGGTACTTCTACTATCTGCCGGATATCTTTAGACTTGAGCCCGTGCTCAACCTCGGGCATAGTAGACTTGACATTCAGAAGATCTCTCCACCTTGCTGTCTGCAAACTAGCCTAGGTGGGCTGCCAATGAGTGTACTAAGTGACACGTCCCAGCACTCCTGAAACCCCTGATCTGCAAAATAACCACACACAACATCAGAACTGAGCAGGCTGCTCACCACCCAACCGTGACATCTACGGGATGTGATCCCGAATCAGAAGATGTCCCCTCCGAGCCACGAGCTGAGCTACTGGCACGAACTCCCAATCAGATCCAAACCAGCCTGGTGTCCCATACCACCAGGTGGCGCTGTGAAGCCCTGGATCTGCCACTGGGCCTTGGGCTACGCTAAGATGCAGGCGCGCGTCCGCGACACAATCCAGGATCAGACCTAGCACCTGGGAACGAGACTTGCTCCCAACTGCACACACTGAGAACTGAACCCCCTGGGCCTCTTTTATAGACTCGGGCCCCGGCGCCAAAAATAGCGAAGACCCATAAATAGTTCGTACCCTTGCCACTCAACCCGAGAATCAAGCCTGCCTAGCTCTAAGCCTCCCCAGGCTAACCTGAGCTAGTTCTGTGTACCTAGTACACGTCAGATACCAATCCGTGCACATGACATACTCCCCCTCCTCTAAGAACTCACTCCTGAGTTCGCTAAGAAATCCGGAAATGTTCTTTTGAGGTTTTGTAATGTCTCTCATGTTGCATCCTCCTCAACACGATCCTTCCACTTAATCTTGTATTCCGTGATAGTACGATTTCGAATCTGTCTTTCACGAAATTCAAGAATAGATTCAGGTTCGTGAGGAATAAAAGTCAAATCTGTAACTTCTATAATCTCATGAGGAGAAACAAGTTGATCATCTGCACCCAATACTTCTTTCAGTCTACTGACATGAAAGACTGGATGTACTTTAACATCAGGAGGCAATTCTAGTCGATATGCAACTGGTCCAATTCTTTTACTGACCTTGAATGGGCCACAGTATCTGGGGGATAATTTCGGAACCAAACCAGTACTTAGGCTCTTGGATTCCTTAGGAATTCTCAAATATACCATCGTTCCTTCAGAGAACTCTCTGGGTGAACGATGTCTATTAGCATAAAATCTGTCCCGATCTTGGGCACTTCTAATAGACTCCTTGGCAAACTGCAACATTTCGTGCATATCTAGCAAGAAGTTCTTAGCAGCATCATTTTGAATCCCTTTTAATCCAACCATAACTGGTGACTTAGGTTGAAACCCGTACATAAGCATAAAAGCACTGTAACCTGTACTAGAATGCTTTGCACTGTTGTAAGCAAATTCAATCATGGGTAGATAATCTTCCCATGAAGACTGTCTCTTAGATACATATGCCCGAAGCATGTCTTCAACCAACTGGTTGACCTTTTCTGTACTGCCATCGGATTGTGCATGATCCGAGGAACTCATACTTAGAGTAGTTTTCAACTTCTCAAATACAAGTGTCCAGAAGTTACTTGTAAACTTTGAGTCCCTGTCACTGACTATGTCAGATGGCAAACCATACAGCTTGAACAAGTGGTCCACAAACTCGTGAGCCAACTGCACAGCTGAAATAGTTGTTCTTGTAGGTAAGAATCTAGCCATTTTTGTCAAACGGTCGACTATGACCCAAATAGAGTCATGACCCTTGCGCGTTCGAGGTAAACCAGTAATAAAATCCATGGAAATACTTTCCCATTTATTACCTGGAATCTGTAATGGCTGTAATAAGCCCGCGCTTCTAAGGCGTTCAGCCTTAGTAACCTGACAAACCCGGCAACCTACTACATAGTTCTCTATAAATGCACGCATCTTAGGCCAATAAAAGATATGCTTCACAAGAGACAGAGTCCTATGTATACCTGGATGTCCAGCACTAGGAGCATCATGACACTCCCAGAGAATCTTGGATTTAAGGTCCAGAACATCAGGCACACAAATCTTTTCATTCCGGAACAGCAAGCCGTTCCTAATCATCCACTGACCTCCCGCCGCCTGTATCCTAGGTGGCACAATCCCTGAGTCCTGGTCAACCATGGAGCTCCCATCCTGGACTCTCTGCCAATAAGAACTGAAATGACTATCAGTTGCGTATAGCCCTCTCAAGGATTGAAATAGGTCTGAGGATATTTCCGTAAATACAAAGCATTTACAAACTTAACTCGACTTAAGGCATCCGCCACACTATTCAACGAACCCTTACGATAACGTATTTCGAAATCAAAATCCTGCATTAGCTCTGCCCATCTAGCTTTCCTTCCTCTCAATTCTGATCCATCACACACATACTTAATTGACTGGTGATCAGTCAATACAAGGAACTTTGAACCATACAAGTAGTGTCTCCAAACCTTGAGAGCATACACTGCAGCATAAAGTTCCTTCTCAAGTATGGGCCAACGATACTGGGTGTCGTCTAGCTTCTTACTCTCAAAAGCTACAAGTCTGCCCTCTTGGAATAGAGCTGCCCCAATCGCATAATCGCTCGCATCGGCCTCTAAAACATAAGGCCGGGTAGGATCGGGTAATGCAAGAACGGGTGCTTCCTTGATAGAAAACTTCAAGGTTTCAAAAGCCTTGTTCATTGCATCATTCCAAGAGATCGGCTGGGTAGACCTGCGTCCACGACCTTTCAATATGTTGGTCAAGGGTGCCGTGATATGTGAATAATCACGCACTGACTTCCGAAGAAATACCGTAAATCCTAGGAAAGAACGAAGTTGTTTCACAGTCTGAGGGATAGGCCATTCTAAAACCTTCTGGATACGATCCAAATCAATGCTAATACCTTCAGAAGAAATCTTGTGTCCTAAGTAAATGATCTCCTTCATAAAGAAGTCACATTTACTCATCTTGGCATAAAGCTTATGCTGTCTTAGAACAAGTAAGACAACCCGAAGGTGTCCTATATGATCCTCAAGCGTTTTACTATATACCAAGATATCATCTAAGAACACTACAACAAATTTGCCCAGAAAATCCCTGAACAAATCGTTCATCATCTGCTGAAAAGTAGCAGGAGCATTGGTCAAACCAAAAGGTAATACGAGGAACTCGTAATGACCATACCTAGTCCGGAATGCGGTCCTATCTATGTGTTTAGCATAGATACGGATTTGATGATAACCCGTACGCAAATCAATCTTAGTGAAATACTTCGCTCCGGCCAAACGGTCTATCAAATCATCAGAATGAGGTAAAGGATAGCGGTTCTTAATTGTAACTTTATTTAATCGTTTATAATCAATACACATTCTCCAGGAAGAATCTTTCTTCTTTCTTAAGAGGACAGGTGCACCCCAAGGTGATTTACTTGGGCGGATATAGCCCATATTCAGGTAATCCTGAAGCTGGATAGCTAACTCATCCTCCTCTACCTGGCTCATCCTATAAGGTGGTACACTGATAGGTTGAGCCCCTGGGACTAAGTCTATGCGATGATCTACTGCCCGTTCTGGAGGTAAACCTTCCGGCAGTTGAGCTGGGAATACGTCTTTAAAATTATCTAACAACATTCTCAATTCTTGGTGTTCAAACACACTTAATTCATTCTTGTTAATGACCGAAACAACAAATGAAGAAAGTGAAATCAAAACACACTGATAGACATCATAATGAGAATTGTTTAATATATTCCGAAGCTGCATCGCAGGTACAATAGGCCCCCGAGAAGGGGGAATCTTATCACACTGAATACAAAATTGGGTGTCCTTATCTACAAAAGAAAGCGTATGCTCCGTCCATCCGATCTGAATATTGTGGGTTTTAAACCACTCTATCCCGATCAGCAAGTCTACATGCTCTAGATGCATAACATAACATGTGAGAGCTCCTGTGTAGGCTTGAATCCGGATGGGAAGCGCTTCAACCTTGCGATCCCAAAACTGCTTCCCGGCTGGAAGCTGCACCTCGTAGGTGTGGTCGCTAGGTACTGTGGACAGCCCCATCTTCTGCACAAATTTGTAATTTACAAAATTGTGAGAGCTGCCCGGATCAAAGAGAATGTGAACCTGTTGGTCCCTAACTTCTCCATAAACTCGGAAAAGATCATGGGAACCAAACAACGAAGTATTAAAGGTACAATTACAAGAAAGGGGGCAGGTAATGACATTTACTGGAATACCTGTCATCGTGATTTGGTTGGCTCCCTTGGCTGCGGTACGTGGACCCGCCTGGAGCTTCGGTCCTAGCACCAATTTTTGGTTCTTCCGCTTAGGACACTCATTCTTTGAGTGGCCCCGCTCCTCGCAATAAAAACATCGGCCTTCTTTCTTGAGCCTGAGAGTGCGAAGGAAACGGGCCTTACCATTCTTCGCAGGAGTTAAGCTTTTCCTGGAGGCGTTGTCCGTAGACTTCGTCTCCCCAATACCAGTCGCATGCTGAAAGAACTTACGTTTGTTCTTTCCACTCGTCTCGGTAACTGTGGTTGCCTTGGTACCGGCCATGGTATCATCATATATGCGCGCATATGTCATGGCCTCCTGCAATGTTGTGCACTTGTTATTCTTAATCTGTAACTTATAGGAGTCTGACAAACCATCCACGAAAAAACCTAACAAGGTTACAGGATCCATTTTAGTGGCCCTGGTTTGCAGATCCCTAAATCTTTGAAGATAAACTTCAAAAGTTAAATTCAATTTTGACATATCGAGGGCCTTGAGCTTGCCGACGATATCGTAGTCATCTTCCTTCTTCAGGAACTCCTTCCTGAAGATGCCCTCAAAATCTGTCCAAGTATCAGGCTTAGGCTGGAGTTCTTTCCACCAAAGCAAGGCTTTACCTGACATAAACCCTGCTGCCAACTGAATCTTTTTCTCATCTGGATAGGGGTGAAATTGGAAGTGTACTTGCCACTTGTGCAACCAAGTGTCAACTACCTCCTTTGTTCTTGATTTTTGGTCACCTGGAAAAGGATCCGGAGTGATATTCGGGCCTAGCACGGAAGCCATGGCATCCACATGCGTGAGTGCCTGAACCGTGCTAGCCAGAAGAGTCAGAGTTGCTTGTATCCCTTGGAGTTGCTGTGTCAACCCCGATTGATTAGCGTTGACCTGTTCAAATTTACCATCAAGAGCAGTCGTAAACTCACTGAAGGCTTTCTTAGTTATCAGGTCGTCATAGAGACCCTGATCATCCTCTCCCACTGGAGTGTAATCTAAGTCCTGCTCTCCCATAGTGAACTCGGGATTTGGAGCATCAGACATGGCTGAAATCTGATTTGATTACGTACGGAGAGAAATAACTGACTGAAACGAAGCACAGAGGAGGATGGAGCAGAAGAAAACCGTCCCGTAAGAAGCTGACAGAAGGAGATGCTGAAATCTGGCAAATCGGAAGACCACGAGTCCTGGAGCCTCCCTGAACCCGCAAACCGGATGCGTAGGCTGCAGTAAAAGCTGTACGGACTGCTGACGTGGCCTATACCGCTGCTGACGCATGCCGTACGGTGGCTGCAGGTACTGGCGCAGCTTCTGTTCGGAGCAGCAGTAGGTAGAGGAGCAGGCGGAACAGTCCGTACAGGCTGTACGGCTGTCGCTGAAGCTGTACGGACTGTTGCAGAGGCTTCGGGAACCGTGCAGGGCTGACGCAGGCAATGGCAGTTGCAGGGAAGCTGATCGAAACAGGGCGCAGGCTGTACGGACGGGGCTGGCTGGGCACGAAACTCGAGGTGAGGTCTCGATACTCAAGGCTGCTTGTGGGTAGCCTAGCACCCAGCCCCCACCTATATAGGGTGCAGGGCTGCCTTATTTGGAAGCTAGGCTTCCAAAAAAGGCTGAGCCCCTCCAGCTTTGGAGGGGTGCTTTTTCGAAAAAAGCACCTGAGCCCCTCCAGCTTTGGAGGGGTGCTTTTTCGAAAAAAACACCTTCCTCCTGCGCAGGCTGCACGCAGCCCTAGGCGCAGGCTGTTCGCAGCCTGTTGCGCGGGCTGTGGACAGCCTATTGCGCTGGCTGTGGACAGCCTATTACCCAGGCTGTCCCGCCTCTACTGCCTCGTCTACTGCGCCCCTTCCTAGGCTCCGCATCCCTTCCTCCCTTGCTGTCTTTTTCCTGCACATCGCTCCTTCTTTTCCGCTCTCCTTCTCCTCCCTCTAAACTTCTCTCCGATGCCTTCAGAGATTTCGATTCTCTCTCACTCCTATTCTTCTTTCTTTTCCAGATCTTTCTCCACCCCTTCTACCCCAGGTAGTCAGCAAAAACGCAGCAGGAAATTTCGAATTTCAGGGCATACCTGGAAGAGAAATCCGTCGAAATTCTCGCATCAGAAGTTCCTACCTCAGGAGTTGGCTCTGATACCAACTGACACGTCCCAGCACTCCTGAAACCCCTGATCTGCAAAATAACCACACACAACATCAGAACTGAGCAGGCTGCTCACCACCCAACCGTGACATCTACGGGATGTGATCCCGAATCAGAAGATGTCCCCTCCGAGCCACGAGCTGAGCTACTGGCACGAACTCCCAATCAGATCCAAACCAGCCTGGTGTCCCATACCACCAGGTGGCGCTGTGAAGCCCTGGATCTGCCACTGGGCCCTGGGCTACGCTAAGATGCAGGCGCGCGTCCGCGACACAATCCAGGATCAGACCTAGCACCTGGGAACAAGACTTGCTCCCAACTGCACACTGAGAACTGAACCCCCTGGGCCTCTTTTATAGACTCGGGCCCCGGCGCCAAAAATAGCGAAGACCCATAAATAGTTCGTACCCTTGCCACTCAACCCGAGAATCAAGCCTGCCTAGCTCTAAGCCTCCCCAGGCTAACCTGAGCTAGTTCTGTGTACCTAGTACACGTCAGATACCAATCCGTGCACATGACACTAAGTCTGCAGTCCTTCTTCCTTAGTTCACCTCCCACCAACTGTGGCTACTGCTGCTGCTGCTTTCTGCCTCAAAAGGCTGCCCCAAAGTTGAAGTATGAGGGCACAAGGCCCCCTCCCTTTTATAGGCCCAGAGGGCTGGCCAACCAACCGAACCAGCAGGCCTAAAATGGCCGACCTGCTGGTCGGTCATCCTGCCCCCTCTTGCCTATATAATGTGCCCCTTCTAAGACTCAAAACAAGGGCCTGTTGGCCCACAAAACTATGGCACTTGGCCCTTACTTTCCTGCAGGGATGAGCCCACCTAATCTGACCTGGTTGGCTGGCTCCAACCAGCCCAACCAGTCAGCCAATCGCCGAGCCGTGCTGCTGCTCTGTACCGCCACTGCGACATCTGCCAGAGCATCTTGCAGGGCCTCAGCCTGCCCACACATCTTGGCAAACTCCTCGCCACATAGCTGCCTGTACCCGGGATAACCCCACCATCTTGCTGCTCATCAGAATCCTCGAGCCAGGGCAGATCCAAGGCATGCTGCCACTGCCATCTCCCCTGCACAAAGGCGCCATCTGATGCATGCTCTGGAGCTCCAGGTACTTGATCTTTTCCTCTCTGATCTCTGCCCCCATGGCAGCCATCTTGCTGCCCATGTGGCCATCCCTCAGGACCCAGGTCCACCTCCCCCATGCTCTCCTCATATGGGGGCTTACAAATGGGGAGGTGACCTTTCCAATAGGAAGTGCAAGAAACGGCTAGGAAAGGGCTAGAAGGTCTTGGAAAAAAAACCTTTTTGGCAGGTCACAGAGGGGAAGGACCTAAGGACAAGTCTACAGTAGAAAAGGAAAAGAATCAGCGAAGGAGAACAAGAACAGGAGTAGAAGAGAAGAGCAGTTAGAACAAGACAATTGCAAGCCAATCACTTCTTTAAGTTCAATATAGCAACAAAATTTTGTATCTGGTGAGTATCTGTCACCAGATATAGAATAAAAGTGAAATTTTGAGATACTGCCAAAGAGTTTTAAGATTTTGAGATTCCAAGATCACTAAAAAAGGTTTCAAACCAAACCTTCATAACTGGCAATCACAACCAAAATAATATAAGATACAAAAACTACTCAACTCTAAACATACCCGATCTGTGTGAACTTGGCGTGGGAGAATTCCCTCCATGGTTTAATTTTTTTGAAGGCTGATCAACTGTCCTGCCTCCTTGCACAGCTCGTTTCAAATTGTTATGCTGTGTTGACACTGTCCCAGAGTTTGATGGACCATCACTTAATGCCACTCCAGCAGATAGAGTTGGAGCTCCTCCCGAGGACTCACTTGGAGAGGGTGGAGTTGTTAAAATTGGTGAAGGCGGCTGCCCACCAGAAGCAATTCCTCCCATCTTAAGACTTCTATCTTTATCATGTACATCTGTAGGAATGTCTTCCAATTGACCAGAAAAGATTTGAGGATCTAGCTCTCCAGAAACTGTCCCATGCACTGAAGAAACTCTTACAATAGTGTTCTGAGTCTGCTCACTCCTCTCATCGAGTTTCTTGCGATCTAAGCTGCCTTTGAGCATGCTTACCATGTTTGAGATTGAATTGCCAGATCCAATAGGAGGAACTGCATTAGAGGACTGTGAATACTGCATAGCCTGAGGAGTCTGTGGAACACGTCCATTTGCCAGGCCTCTAGCAAAAGCACCTAAGGATGCCACTGCTTGATTCAGCCCATGAGTGCCCTGTGTAGCGAGACGCTGCAAAGTATCTGCAGATGGAAGTGAAGGAAGCCCCTGCATTGCTGCATACATTCGACTGCAACCCAACAAAATAGAGACTCAATTCTTCCAAAAACAATTGATCTACTTAAATCAACATCAAAGATATTTCACAAATAATACGGTTCAATCCACACACCACTTCAGGTTTGACACACTAAAACTGGCACATATCCAAATTTAGTGAGCTTCTATACATTTCAAAAAGGGAACAGCAACGCTAGTCACAGGCATAGAATCTGCATGCAAACAGAGTGTCCCAATCCCATAGACCCAAACCTGGCATTCCAAACCTTTGCATGCCAAGTTCTGCTACCTCCTATTACTCACCCTACTGTAATTTATGCAAACTAAGCACACAGTACAGCATCAGTTTTCTTTGAGATATGTATGTAATTTATTTTCCCCCAGCTATATCTTCATACCAGTACAAGCTGCAGTCCTAAATGGATCCCCCATAAAACAAAGTAGCTGTATTCACAGTTTCTTACCGCAGCTCCGCCGATCGGCTCCGTGTCATGGGTTGACATTGTTGAAGCCATGGAAGTCCCTGAAAATGGTAAATGATCTACTCATTTAGATTGTAAAAAGAAAATCGACTAAATTCCAAACTTTAAGAAACAATCCAAGTGGAATTATCTTTATGTCGTAGGATAAATTCTCCCCATAAAAAAGTTTGTCTGCTTATGCAAAAAAATATATACACAGGGTGGGGACACTTACTCAACTCAATAGGTCACAGCTCAGGGGGTAACTTTGGCCTAGATACAAGCACATCAAGACTCAGGAATGAGAGGGGGGTTTGTTCCTAGGGATGCATCTTATCAAGTGAGAGCAGATTATAATTCCATGGACAAAAAAGATATATCAGTAGAAATACAATGTATGAGCCAGCTCCCCTAAGATGTCGGAGCTCTGGTGTTCCATATGTTATTTTTTTTTCCCCAAAGAAAAGATTTCTATTAAATATGAAAGAAACTCCGATAGCAAAGCTCAACGGAAAAGTACATCATGCAAGGCATGAGAAAACAAATACCGTAATAGGGCAAAATCAAACTCCTGTAAGAGAGCTAGAGAAAATCCAAGGTTGAGGCTGAAAGAGCCACCTCAACCCTATTGGGGACTTTAGAAGAATGGAGAGCCACTCCACTCCCTGGAGAAAACAATCGTCCTCGTAGAGGCTGCTTGTGAAGACCCCTGCATGCTCCACGTCTAGGAGCTAAGCTATTGAACCCCATGTCATGAAAAAATAAAAACGCATTAAGGTGCTCAATCATCTAGCAATCTCTTTCTAGATGATCCTCGCCTATCTGCAGTCCCATAAGCAATGCTGACTAGATTCCTCAACAGATAGGCACTCATAAGCATCTGCCCCAAACATAGATAAATTCACTGCAATCCCTCCGGGAATAGAAAACCAAAAAAGAGTAATTTTTCTATCCTCAAGGAATTTCCACAGTCTCCTCCAAAAGGATTTTTGCAAATAAGCAGAAATTTGAAAATTCTCCCAATGAGGACATCTGGTGGGCCTTCAGCCTCGTAGGCTAAGCTCAAACTTCTTGGCATTACAGACCGTGTATCGAAAGAAGGGGAGGCTCTTCTCTTGGTGCCTTGCTTCAATCCATTGAGCTCCATATATTGATTGTATTAAGTCCGGTAAGAAACTTTTGGCCCATTTTGAAGAATGAGAAAAATATCACCTGCGTTGGGATTAGTGCTCAACCGATGGTAGTAACCAAGTTCCCATGAGTCTCATGCCATGTTTGTATGGTCACATAGCAATACCTTTTTGTCCATATAGTAAGATGGTGGTTCAATAAGTTTAACTAGGACCTCTATACCTACAGATTATCATCATCATCCAGTTTTCTTTTTACTCTACTTGCATGATAATGGATCATACCGCCCTGAAGGTAATCTTTTGTATCAGATTTGTCCTAGTTTGGAGCAAAATTATACTTGTTATTTTGGCTCTCCATATTGCTGTACAAACTCTTGCGTTTGGAGTTTACTTGAGATTTATCCTGCGTGTAGGTGACACCTTTAAAGTGTTCTATTGCAAAGGTCACAAGTTGTTAAAAGCTATCCTCTAATATTCAAGCATACCATTTCATTTGTAATATTTCTAAAGCAAAGTATGACTTGTCTTATGGGAAATATGAGGCATACTTGGTGTCAATTGTAGAAAAAATTATCTCCATGTCATACTTGATTTTTGCATTTCATTACAAATCTTTTTGTGACTCCTTTTGTCATATGACCTTGCTAGCTTTTATTGGCATCATATTCCTTTTTCGATTGAACGTCTACCTTCTAGGCTCTAGGTCAGTCCATAGTTGCTCAATCCATGAGCCCCCTAGATGAGCTTCCAATGAGCATGTTAGGACAGGAACTGAGAGACTAGGCTGATCCATGTGGCAGGCACACTGCCAGGTAGGCCAAGTTGAAAGCCAAGCAATAGGTGGGCCAGACTTAGAGTCAGAGATCAAGGCAGTTACATATCGACTGTCGAAGTGTGGGTAGCCACCCTTCCCCACCCACCATCTGCCCAAAAATAATATTTGGCTGATAGTAGCAGGAATCCATCCTCTAACAGTCAATAGCAAGACACCCACCTTATACCACGCAGGCCTCTTCTAAATTGTGCAATTAAGGCATTCTTTTTTATTCTTCAAGTGTCCTTCCGGTGTGTTATAACACACCATCCATCCCTTTCTTGGTTTGGGCAGGCACTGGGTTTGGGCGGGTTGT
This sequence comes from Dipteris shenzhenensis, assembly GCF_047967505.1. Classification (NCBI taxonomy): domain Eukaryota; kingdom Viridiplantae; phylum Streptophyta; class Polypodiopsida; order Gleicheniales; family Dipteridaceae; genus Dipteris; species Dipteris shenzhenensis. The sequence continues at coordinate 52,707,475 of NC_141610.1, read as the reverse complement.
GTATCTGCCCTCAATCTATAGTGCACACTTGTAAGAAGACTATCATGTGGCAATCCGCATGTCATACTTACATGCCTCTTTTGAGGTAAAACCGACACTATGTGTCATAGCATCCGAGAAATTAGTAGCGAAGGTAGATGAGGAGTCACTGATATGCATGAAAAGACTAGATGGCTTGTCTCATAGCACGTTCATAGACCATACCCCCGTACTAGTACTCAATGGATGCACTAAGGCTACACTTAACTCATCAGGAGGTCCATTGGATTTTCAAATATGAATGGAAGGTATAGATTCATCAGGCGTTGGTCTCCATGTGAAACCCACATCATACTATGATGGCACTCAACGAGCACTTCTCCCACCTTATTGAGGATACTTGTGTGGGTCTCCCATGTGACACCCACATCGCACTAGGATGGTACTCAATGAGCAATTCTCCCACCTAACTAAGAATACTTGCATGGGTCTCCACATCACACCGACATGGCTCTAGGATAGCACTTTTTACAACATCAAGAACTGACACTATGCATGAATTGTCATCTATGGGGAGGTGCAGATTGAGCACCATGTGCTATGAGACTAAGACTAATCATTGAGTACCAAGCACTATGCAGCCCTCTGTCTTTAAGATCACCAATAAGCTTGATCCTTCATTCGTATCACTTGTATAATGACAACCTAAAAGCTGTCCGACCCTCTTGTACCCAATTTCTCTCCATTTGAGGATTGACTTTGGAGCGGGAGGCAACTCTGTGCATGAGCGTTCTTCCTCATCCTTTTGTCTATGAGAGGTCTAGTTTGAAGTGCACGAGATGGGGAGACTTGGAAGGTGAAGATCACAAGGCAAGACAATAAACAAGGAAGTTTGTGGATCTCGGGTCTAATGTCACGAGCAAGGCCAAATGTTGATGTTCAACCAGCTCCTTGATATGCTGACAAACTAGTTCAAAGGTTGCAAGGGCGTTTCTCTGAGCTGGATGATGATATTGCTGGAAATCTTATCCATGATGAGGCTGATAGGCGAGCATGAGAAGTGGCAAATAAGCCTTGGTCTAAAACTGGAAAGAAGCATGCAATCTTGTGGAAACTGGACCCGGAGGATCTCAAACCAGAACTCACATGTTGTGCGAAAGGGGGGTTGTATCTGTTTTTTACGAGTCACGTTCCATCTCTCTTGGAATTGGAGGAGTTTCTTTCTTATGAGTGTGATGTACCTACTCTGGGTAATACTGCAGGGTTTTTGGGAAAGGGTTTCTTCCTTGTCAAATTTGTGTCAGAAAAGCTTAGGGATGAGCTTATTGGCAGATCCTTCGTGTTGGCGGGTTCCATGGTCCTCATCATTCATTGGAGCCCCTCCTTTAGCATCAACAAGTTATTATTTTATGAGTGCCCGGTATGGGTGGATTTTCCCAATCTTCATGCGTTGTTTGGGAACTTTGTCGAGCGTATTATAGTGGCGTTGGGGATGGGTGTTGTCGGTTCCTCCCCCATCAAATCCCTGTCCAATCCTAGGAGGGCATGGATCTTATGGGACCGCAGTTAGGATCCCACTGATTTTGTAGGGATTGATCTGCCTGATGGTGAGACGATTGCACAACAGGTGCGGTTTGGGCATGGTTGTAAGACACGTTAAGACATGACACGTCAGACATGCTTCAGACACAAGTGTCTAAAGTGTCTTAAAGATAAGACATGTAAGACGCGTCATTGTAATAATAAATATTTAATTAATGTATGTAAAAGTATACAAGTGTACAACTTGCTAGCATAGCTAGTTGCTAGATTCTAGAAGTACAATAACCTACACTTAAACAATGCAAGAAGTAACAATGCACATGTACAATGTACTTAAGACTTAAAAGTTAAAGTTAAGACTCACGGCTCAAGAGCTTGCAAGTCACGACTCACAACTTTAAAGATTCAAACCGACAATTGAATCTTGATATTCAAAAATCTAGATAGGCAATTTAACAAGAGCTAGAGGGCTACATAGATTATATACCAACATCATTAATCAATACACATAAATATCATGGCAATGGTCTATGAATCACATGTGACATGAATGAAATATGCATCTCAATACATATAATTGAAAGGAAACTTTTGACTCTCAAGAGTCAAATCTCTCAAGATTCATCCTAATCCGAATCAACGAGGTCACCGCCACTATTGGATCCGAAGTCGCCATCAATGATAGCATGGTTAAGCCAAACTCGATGTTTGTTGTTACACCCCACCCACGAAAAAAAAAAAAAAAAAGAGTGTTTAAAGGTGTCTTAAGGTAAGACACCTGTCTTAAGTGTCTTATCATAAGACACAAGTGTCTTAACAATCGTGGGTTTGGGGCTTTCCCCAATGCAAAGCTACCTCTCACTTTGCCAAAAAATGGCTGCAAAGGGCATCAAACACGAAGTTGGCGGTGGGAGAGAAAGGAGAGGCTCCCCTTGTTTCAAACAATGAGCTTGCAAAGGAGGGTATCAAAGATAGTTTAAAGAAAACACCGTTGGAGGCACCCATGCATGTATGTGGTGGTGGAAACAGCAAAAGATGATAAGGAAGTACCTCGGCCAAGTACGAGTTCTCACGAGCCTTGCAGGCTGGTTGGCCGGAAGGGAAGTTGACTAAGGTTCTCCATGATGAACCCGTGAAGGTGGCTCCTTCTCTGTGTGTGGTGCCAGTGGGGAATGGTGAAGCACTGCACGTGGAAGCACAGGTGGGGGACGGCCCAAGATCTCGACCCAAAATTCCTCGGGCCAACACAATTTTGAGTGAGATAAGAGGATGCCTTTGATGTTGCATCAGTTGCTTTCCCTATGTCAAAGCAATGACGATCCACAGAAGGATCACAGAGTGGAGACTACCAAAGTGGAGATGCCTGAGGTGAACCACCAAAATCAGTTGCCGGAGAGGAAGTGCATGCAAGGAAGATCTTCGAACCAGTGGATACGAATACTTCACCGTCCAAATCTATGTCCAAGCATATCAAAGAAGTTACCTGGATTGCGGGGCAAGGCAAAGAGAATAGTTTTAATTTCCTTAGAGATGCCTACAAAGTCCTAGCAAGTCACTAGTAATGCATGCTACTCTACAGGTGGGGGAGTGAGATTTGTCACTATGTTTTCTTGGAATTTACAGGGATCCTACAATCCTACCAAGCCGCGAGGTTGTCTTTCCGTGATTGAAAGGTATAATCCTATTGTCATTTTGCTCCAGGAAGTTAAAAGTGGTGAGGAGGATTAGTTTTGGTTTTCCCTAACCCGTGTTGGGTATAATGTCTTTGTTAATTGCCCTTTGCATGGTAAGGGAGGTTCAGCTCTATTGCGTCCAAATTAGCCTTGGAAGGGAAGCAACGGTTTCATCAAGAAGGGGGTTGGTTCCCTTCCTATTAGAAAATGTTTGGATCAATGTGGTGAGCATGTATGCCCCAAATAAACCTAGGGAGAGATGTTTGTGCTGGAATTATTTGAATCACAAGATGGGAGTAGATAGATGGCTCTTAGGGGGACCACATACTTGTTTGTGTTGAAGCAACTTACGCTGGGCTGCTCCCTGCTCCCAAGCTTCCCCTCCTCCTCCCCGCCTTTGCCATAACCCCCCTCCCTTCCGTCCAGCCCGCCCTCACCTATTCTTGCTGCTCCACCTTCCACCCGTGCCCCTCCCTACGCTGCCCCTTGCACCTCTCCTCCTCCCCACGTCCTTTCGCCCCCCCGTCGTGCCTTCTTTGCTGTCCCCCCCGCGCATTCTCTCCCTCCTCCATGCCTTCTCCTCCTCCTCTGTTTCTTCTCCGCCTCCCCCTCGCCTCATCCTCCACCCCTTCTTCTCCATCTCCCTTGCCCCCTCTTCACCCCCGCTCAGCCTTCTCCTGGCCGCGCACGCAGGCTGTTGCCACCCCCAAATCTTCCTCCCGCGCGCTTTATTCCCCGCCTCTTCTTTTCCACCTTCCCCACTCCGCTTGTATTTCTTCACCCGCCTTTTTTCCCATAGGGCCCTTCTCTGCCCCCCCTTGTGGGAGTTTTTTTCCCACCATTTTTGCATCTACTTGGAGCGATTGCATTTAGGCGAACCACCTGCTTGTGTTGGGTTGAGCCTCAAGGGTCCCTTTCTGAGCCCTCTCGCAGCGCTTCTTGAGAAGCATGCAGGTGTCATGGCTTTCTAGTTACTTGCACGTGGCTCAAGTCTTGCTCAGCCCTCAGCCTGACCGTCTACAATGCCAACGTGGCTTTTTACTTTCTTTTTTTGTGCTTTGCGTTACTTGTTGACACTTGGAAGAAAGAGAACCTGAGGACGACTTCAGTCTAGCCAGAAGGGCTCAAATGGCAACACCTTCGAACCCCCTAGCCATCAAGGTTATTCTCTCTCCCCAAGACAAACAACAGGTCAAGCAAGCAGTTCAATCCCTCAAGGACAGAGCAGTACTGAGCTGGATAGTAGGGCTCACCCCTTCCAGGAAGCCAGATCTGCGAAACGGCTGTTTCCTTTCTTTTTTGTGCTTTGGGTTAATTGTTGACACTTGGAAAAAAGAGAACCTCGTGGCAACTTCAGTTTGGCCACAAGGGCTCAAATGGTAGCAAATTCAAACCCCCCAACCGTCAAGGTTATTCTCTCTCCCCGGGACAAACAACAGGTCAAGCAAGTAGTTCAATCCCTCACGGATAGAGCAGTAGTAGGCCGGATAGTAGGACTCACCCCTTCCAAGGAGAGTTTAGCATTAGAGGGGGACCACATCCTTCTTTAGCTACACTCACACGACACCACCCAGGCACTAGTTGAGCAGAGCCCCATCTATTTGGGCCAACTGATCACCCTCCTCCAACCCGGCAGTCCCCTTCCCACTCCCTTAGCATCCCGCGTTCCTTCTCAGATCGTGCTTGACCCTCAACCCACAAGTAAGGGCGGGACCCCACAAGTAAGGGCGGGACCCCACAAACAAGGGCTTCTTCGTCCTCTCAGAAGCCTAGTCCAGTTGGGGCCCTAGAGCTACATCGAGATTCCGAATTCCTATCCTATGCCGTTGGAGGTGATGCTTCTTGTTCTACAGCCCCGGAAAGGGGGTTTGATCAGTGCAATGGGCTCCCATATACATCTAGCTCCGAGGTTTCAGTTCGCTTTCACAGGGGTGGAGAAGTGGACTCCAGCTCTATTTGATGCCATGCTTGGTGACCAGTTGTCGCATACGATGGCCATTGTATAGGCCCGTAGGGTTTGGACCTATGGCTTGCCCATGGTGCCGAAGTTAATTTTCAGTTGGGCTTTGCACAGGAGTTATGAAGTTAACGACACTAGACAATCTAAGCGTAAACACAGACTTCAGTAGAAAGAAGAGAACAATATATCAACCATCATTTGAACTAATGAATGAAATTGTTCATCCAGAACTTCACTTCAACAATTTGGTTTTAGTAAGAAAGTATAACTATGTCATCTACGTCACTTCGATACATTGAGCCTAGGAAAAAAAAAGTGAAATGTGAGATAAGTCATGAAAGCTACCTGCAAGGAGGTGAGGTCAACACGAGCTGTCAAGGATTTTTCCCCAACTTCATCCCTGAAACAAAGCCATTCAATCCAGGTAAAGCCATACACAATAGAGGCCACAATATAGCTAACAAACCCTTTTTATTTTATTCTCTCAAAACAAGTGAAATTTTGAAGACTAGTGACATTTAAAATCCCTCACAATACATGGAAATATTATAAGCTTGAATTTTATTGCAAAAAAATTAAATGGCATTTAATCATGGACGCAATACCTTGGTCTCGATTGATCTCCAAATGTGTCATTAACAGGGAAAAAGTTTGTAGGAAGGCCGTGTTGCTCATAATTGTTCACCATTTGTTGAGATCCTGGACCTTGTTGAGGATTGGCAAAGCTGATATCATTTGATATCCTGAAAATTTGACATCCATAAAATTGCAAGAGCCTTAGAGCAAGATGGCTCATACACTCCTCTTTAAAGTCTATTGAATACAAGAAAAATAATACAGCATCTAATGTAGCTGCTTCATTTTATTTTAGTTTATTATTTGATCCCTCTCTCATATGAAAAATCTGTGGTACTTTTTTTGGGGGAAAAAAAAAATCTGTGGTACAATTTTTTTTTACTCGCTCCTATATATGATCTCTCAAATACTTAAACTAGGCATTCCAATTGCCTTGCACATTCTTAGGGCATCAATTATCAATGGTCTCATCCTTTTGAGGAGAAAGATATATCCCCTACGCATAGTGTGACGATACAACCATTGCACAACCCTCATAACACACAACATGGCAAATACAACGACTATGCCAAACATCCCAAGCACAAAGTTGTATGTTCACTATAACAAGGATATAAATCAATTACCTTCGGGAAACTTGCCGAGCCCTATATGGGGAGGCTGTTGCATCAGGTCCCTGAGCCAAACATACATGACAATATCTTTACCAAACGGCTAGAACCTCACAAAATGAGCAAAAAACAAATGAGTATGAGCTTCAATATCAAAAAATCTACTTTGAAGTAAAAAGTAATATCACTTTAATCATCCCTTTCTTAGTGCAATGCAAGGTATCCATTCTTTGCATCCATTCCTAATTAAAGAAAACAAAGTTTTGCAACTGTTAGTGGAAAGCGTACCAAGATGGCCCGAAAAGACAAGCGTCACATGGAATAAATAAACAAGACCTATTCAGACAATGAGGACAAAACTTCAGCAAGAGTTGAAAATAATGTCGAATACCCAAATTGGTGTTCAAAGGTCAGCCAAAGGACAAAGACAAGAGCTCTTGAAGACAAGATGAAGGGCAGGTGCCCGAGAGAACAAGGGTAAAGATCGAAGTGAGAGGAAAGGTGCAAAGGCAGGATCCCAGTGAAAGTAACTAAAAAAACGGTTACAAAAGAGAGAAGAAGAAGAGTCGTCGAGGCGAACAAGAGAGAGCAGACACACATACAGACACAGAGCCGAAGGAGGAAAAGATATCTAACACACAGTAAGGTACATAGCCACACAGCAATGTGTAGCATTCAAGGCAATCCCATTTCCAAATAGTTATCAATGCAGTACCAAAGTATAGTTCTAAATCTAATGTATCCGTCTACCTGTTGATGTCACAAGAAAAAGTGGAGACCTGAACCGAGTGAGGTTTCATTTAGTGGGAATAAAAAGCAAGGCTAGCTTTTGCCCTTTAATTCCAAAGCTTGCTCGGTTTCAAGCACTTGACTAGAGATTGGAAGTGTGGCAACCTTTTCTTGATCCTCGAGGTTAAACATCGCCAACCCCATATGCAATAGCTTCCCTGTGTGGTAGCACAACTTCTTTTACTTCTACCTCCTTCTTTGGGAATAGAGCTTCATCCACACGTACTGAGGCTCTTGCTTCATCAACCTCGAGAGCCATACAGACTAGCCTCATGGCCTCATGGGGTCCTGGGAGGAGGGCACAAGTAGATGTAGCAATGGGCCGATTCTTTTATAGAGCAGATGATGTAAAAGCCCACAATCCTTACTTCATTGATATGGTGAAGGAGATTGCATCCTTTGGACCAACTTACACTCCTCCCTCCTATGAGGCTCTACGCACCACAATTTTGGCAATAAAGAAGACCACATAGAGAAAGCTTTGACTCCCATCAAAGGCATATAGCAAAAATGTGGTGTCACATTGATGGGAGATGGATGGAGTGACACCAGGAGCCACTCTATTCAGGGCATCATTGCATACTTTAGAGGGGCCAACTTCTTCATTAAAGAAACGGATAATTCAAAGACAGATAAGTCAACGAGAGGTTGGATAGCATTTGGGTAGAGGCCATTCAGCATGTAAGGGAAGATAATGTTATTTAGTTTGTTTCGGATGGTGAGAACTCGTATGTAGGCACCACTTAAAGAAGATGCCGACCACCAGCATGTGTGCACATGCCTCTTGAAAATGAGTAGATATGGTCACAAAAAGATGCAAAACAAAGGCGAAATGAGGGTAACACGGATGTCGGCTGTACAGAAACCCTAAACGGGTAGAAGACAGCTGTGCAGAGACGGAAATGAGGCTGAATCTGAACTGGAAATGAGCAGAGCTGAGGCAGCTGCAGGAAGAAGGGCTTAAACACAATTAGGGTTTCTGGTTAGGGTTAGGTATGGGATGACATGGCAGGGCAGCTATGGCAGGGTGAACCTACTCTGATAGCATGTTAGAAACATGGTGTGAGTGAGAGAGAGAGATAGGCTAGGGAGTAAAGAAGTGGTACAAAAATGTAGAAACCATGAAGACTTTTATTCATTCATCAAGTATGAAATGATAAGTGAAGTACAAGCGTTATATAGGATACACACTCAGACACTTGCACCAAGTGCATATGGGATAAGTCCCATAGTGACACGTGGCACTCACACATGACTCACACATGAACTAATACTAGATCTCCTAGTACTACACACCAATACGTCACATCAACACACTCTTTGGCTATGATATCTCCAACACGTATGTTCCAAAGATAACGACGGTTTTACTTTCAATTTCCTTATTCACTAGAAGAGGATTTCAGGTCATCTTTGCGAATGACAAGTGTACGGTTCGTGCTAGGAGAATGATTATGATTGGTGTTAACAGGCACACAACTGTCATAGTTTCAACTGTCACGGTTTGTTTCAACTTGATGCATGCAAGAAAAGAACACAAAGTGCATAATCTACATCCACCTCTGCCATGCACGATGTAGAGTTGTGGCATGCCAAGTTTGGGCATTTAACTTTGTTAGACTTATGCTTTGCAAAAATTTCAAATGGTAGATGCCTTGCCTCCTTTGGAAACTCCTCACAAGCATATATGGGAGGGGTGCATGAGGAGTGCCCATAAAGTTTTTGAGAGACGAGCCTCTCCTTCTTTGGATACTGGTAGTTGATATGATATGATTGTATTAAAGTCCGCATGAGACCCTTCAGGATCTATGGGACTGGCTGATCCCTTTACATCCTGTGAGAGAAAATATTACAAACTTGTTATGTAGTAAGTACTCCTTGGGCTAGCTTGTGTGCTAGTCCCAGTACCTTTAACTTCCTAGCTTCTTGGCCAGCTACTCCAACATATTTTCAGATTATCTCTGTTGCTCCCATAACCTTCTCTTATGTGTGTAGGCTCTATATTTTAGGAGTATAAGATGCTCATTTTGTACCTCCCCTTTGGGGCAGATTTTGCATGTTCTTTCCTCTCTAGGGATGTTGGGTATTGCCCATCTACCCCTTTCTAAGTCCAGTTCATGTAAACTAGTTCTGGTTTTGTAGATTAGATGCTTTTTAAATGTTGGTATGTCTCTCCAAAGGTCTCCCCCGGCATTCCATAGCTGTCCATTGAGTTAATTTCTTATTTATAAAACTGCATTTTTGTCACCGGGTTTCACCATAGTATTTGTAGCATTTTTTTGTCACAATCTCCCTTATTCCACAAGCATCTTCCAGTATATCAGCAGGTGTTATACCCCGTGATTCCATCACCACTTCTTCATTCCCTCTTTGTGCGAACCCATGATTTGCGTAGCTTCCATCGCCTTGTGTGGTACCATACTGGCATTCATCCTCTCAACTTTACTGAGGTAAGCTATGAATTGACATAATGCTTCCCCTTCTAGAGGTATCATACCTATACCTTAACCCCTAACTCCCCAAAATCAGAAAACGTTTATGTAAGTTACACCTTCCTTGCTATGTATTCTCATCCACTCTTCCAACACATCGATAAAAAGTCCGAAAAGTGTTGGTGAGAGCGGGTTGCTTAATCCCTATGTCACTCCTTATTACAGCTTTCCCCTTGGAGCATGATCCATCTACGAATGGCTGTGCTAATTCAGCTAGAACCTTCTCATAAAGTCGGTATGTAGCTTCTCTAAGTTCTAGAGGAACTTTAAGCTTTTCCAATCTTTCCCATAGCCTCTTGCATGGCACTGTGTTGGAGGCCTTCTTGAAATCTACTTGCACAGATCTAGTTCGTGCATTGAAATCCCCTACTAGAATATTCTGTTTAGAAAACCTGGATATATCCTCCCCTAACTGCATGAGGGGTCTTCTCAAGATATGATGCTTTGCTTTTGTAAGATGGGTGATTGTGGGAGTGCAAAATAGCATGCTGCCGTTTTGATACTCCCCTCCTTTGCCATGACATCCAGCCTCATATATTGTTCGTGTGGGTTTTCTTTTACAACTTTTGGTGTCTTTTCCCACATCATTATGATGTAGCATGCTATCCCACCAAAGCCCCGTCCCCCTATGTGTGTTTTTGCATTTCATATTGATGTTTTTATGAATCCTTGAAATTATGGGAATGTGTTTCCCTCATGTTCCCATCTCGCCAGAATTATAAGTATGTTTATCTCAACTATTTCCTCTTCCAATGCAATGACATTGTCCACCGTCCAACCTCTTAAACTCCACACTTTGATCCTAAGGGTGTCAAGTCCCTATGCTTGTTTCCCTCCCCCCTTACTTTTTCTGTAATGATATGTATGCATGTTTACCTTTCTTTTTTGCATTTCTGATTTTTTCCAACTCCTTGAATTTTCGGGCATATTGACTCCATGTAAGGTCCTCATAAATCCAAATGGAGTGTCCCTTTAATTGGTGTTTGTGGTTAAACACTTTGAGGCGGGATTGAGTGTCCTGAACTTCACGAGTATTTGCCTTGGCTTTTCTCCTTTCCTGCCCACCCAGAATGCTTCTTGCCATGTAGTGGATGATATGTGTATTGTTTTTTGCAAGATGTGGGTCCTTGACTTTCTCTATGTCCTCATCCTCACTCTATTCTATTCCCACAATTTGTTCTCCTTTTGTTCCTACAGTTCTTTCATTGTAAAGCTATCTCATCCATTTTGTTCTTAACTAGATCATCAATAGTATTGATGATGTCCTGCTTTGGTGACTCTGGTAGAGTTTGCATTTGGTCTTTCTCTTTCACCACAATTTGTCCTTGCATATTCTTTCCCACTCTTTGTTTCATGCTATTGAATTCGGAATAACTTGTCTCTTTTTTCTTTTCCATTTCCAGCATTTTTTGAAGCATCTCATGCATCTTGTCTTGCATTGTTTGGCTTCTTGCATTAGGGTAGTGTTTTCATTCTGTAGTTGTAGCATAGCCTCATACATTTGCCTTCTTGTTGATCTGTAGACTTGGGATACGGTGACAGATTACTGCCAAGTATTTTCTTAGGAGTAAACCATTCTCTTGGGACAAATAACCTCCCTCTTGTCCTTTTTTCAGCTCAAAATGTCAGTGAATCTTTTGCCAGATTCTTATTTGCCTTCAATCAACTTTACCTAGATTTAACAGAGGTTAGGCATCTTGCACAATGTTCTTTTATGCTTTTGAATCTGTGTTTTATATATGACTTGTCAATGATTTATATGTTGTACTACCTCATTTTCAACCTGATTTGACTTCAAGTCTTGATTTCAAAGCTAGTGGTCCTCTCCTGTGTTCTTTAAATTGAACTAGATTTTGATTTTCTGATTTGATTTGGGTAGTTCAAACCTTGGTTTCAGGTTCTTTGTAGATTTGGGTACAAGGGCCTAGAGCAAGTCCTACGGGTCTTGGTGTAATCCCGACTGTGCTAGAGCTGCATGTGCTTGTAGAGGGTCAGCTGAACTCTGAGGTGCAGTTTTGATCATTCCTAAGGGGGTGAAGCACATGCGCAGCAGAGACGCTTCATTCGCTGGAATGGAGCCTAGGTGTGGCCTAGTCTCACTATGCCAGTGAATCATGTCCAAGGATGCTCCCAGAAGTCACCGACACCTAGGCATATCTTAGTGACTAAGCCAATCAGTCACTTAGACTAAGCCAATAGCCTTGGTTGTCCCATAATGCCGAGACGGGCTTATCGTCTGCTGCGCGATGCCTCAAATGAGGGCTTGTGACTAGTAGCCTTGGCTCTCCCGTGATGCCCATATGGGGCTTGTCCTCTACTGTGCGATGGCTAGATGGGGGCGTGTCCTATCTCGTGACAACCTCGCGACAGTGGAATTTGAGGCATCTGCTAGTGTAGAGGCTAGGAGGGGAGGGGGTGCAACCCTTAGAGGCTGGAAGCCCACTAGAGCTCCTCATTGGGGAAGTTTTCAGATTTTCACTGATCTGTAGAAATCCTTTTGGAAGAGGCTTTGCAAATCCCTCTAGAATTAAAAAATCAACCTTTTCTTTTGGCTCTCTATTCATGGAGGGATTGCAGTGATCTAGTGGAGGTCAAGATTTGGGACGGATTCCACTTGTCCTCGTTGCCGTTCTACTATAGATTCTATTCAACATTGCCTTTGGGACTGCAGATGGCAAGGATCATTTAGAAGGGGATCATTTTCAGCACCTCTATATGTTCTTATGTCTTCATGAGTTAGGGCTCGGTAGCATGGCTCTCTCTTTTGGGGCCTCGCATGTTTTACAAGAGACATGACTTGTCTTGGGCTCTTCCGATTCAACACCATGTGGTTGAGTCATGTTCTTTAAGCGATGTTCCTGGCTCTCTGTGTGGACTTGTGCATGCCTCTGTGGATACTTCAAGGGAGATTATGGCAAGCAAAGCAGCGTGGCATATTTGGAGATGCAAATGTATAGAGGCTTTAAATGGTTCCCAAGTCCGCCCAACTCACACATTGGCTAGCATCTAGACAGACACAGTACACACCTTGATAGTCATTTGGGGGACTATGCATGGACCTTCACGAGCAGCCTCTAGTAGGAGGAATGTTTTCTTGAGGGAGTGGAGGAGCTCCCCTTTCTGGATGAGTTATCTTCTTTGAATGATGTTCCTGGCTCTCTCTGCAAACCTACACATAATTCTGTGGATCCTTCATGAGAGATTCTGGCGAGTAGAGAAGTGTGGCATATTTGGAGATTCATATGTACATAGGTTTTGGATAGTTCCAGGCCCGCCAAACTCACACATTGGCTAGTATCTAGACAAACACAGTGCACACCTTGATAGCCATCCGGGGGACTATGCACGGATCTTCACGAGCAACATCTAGTAGGAGGAATACTTTCTTAAGGGAGTGGAGGGGCTCCCCTTTCTTCTCGGAAGTCCCCACAGGCTTGAGGTGGCACTAGCAGCCTCAACCTTCGTTATTTTCCAACTCTTTTACTACAGGAGCTTGATTTTATTTTGTTCTTTCATGCATCACATGATGTACTTTTCCCTTGAGCTTCACTCTTGGAGTTCTATTCATACTTAATAGAAGGCTGTTTTTCCCCTCCCGCCCCCCAAAAAAAAAATCATAGGTTCTCATTCCCCAAGGATGGTGCAGTCAGGGCTGCAAAGAAATTGCAACTAGTTCATAGTGATGTTAGAGGTCCTATGTGGACATGATCTTTGGAGGTCACTTGTATTTTGTTACTTTCCTAGACGACTTCTCAAGATTCATTTGGGTCTTTGCAATTAAGAAACAATCAGAATGGTTCACTATGTTTAAGCATCTCATTGCTATGGTGGAGAATCAATCTACTTGCGGGATATAGACCCAGGGTCCAGACAGAGGGGGGGAGTACATGTCCAAGCAGTTAGCAAACTTCCTGGAATAGAAAGGCTTTGTACATCTATGCATATGGTCTGCTACGCTCCTCAACATAAAGGATGGCTGAGTGGAAAAACAGGCCACTAATGGAAATGGCCAGGTGCATGATTAAGGACAAAGGACTGCCTCACAACTTCTGGATGAATGCAAAATTGGCTCAAATCATCTTTTGAACAGGTGTCCTACCCAAGCACTTAAGGTTATGACACAATACCAGGCTTGGTATGAAAGAAGACCCAAACTGAGGAGAGAGATCAACGGTGCAAAGTGGGCAGCCCCATGAGTCGAACTAGCATTGGCAGCCACATGAGCAGTATGCCAGCTGCCATGTGGGCAGAAAGGACAGCACAAAAGTCTGTCAAAAGGCTGCGACTGACGCAGCATCAGTCTGGAGCAGAAGAAAGCCTGCAAGGACAGCCAAATGGAGCTGTCAGGGCCAGATTAGAGGGCAGCAAAGAGTGCTGAGGTCTCTATCCAAGACCAGATGGGTGCAGATCGGAACTGATCTGGTAGTCAAGGCAGAGTGAAATCTAGGCATCTAGAGCTGGACTGACATGTGGCAGCAAGGACCTGTTCCAGGTACAGTTTGAACTTTGGAGGTGTCCTGCAAGTCTAGGCAGGCTGGAAAGAGTTAGCAGACTAGCAAGCAGCAGATCTGCACAGCAGTTAGAAGCTGTCTGGAGTGCATTGCCAGGTCAGGACAGAGTAAAAACACCTAGCAGACAGGTGCAGCAATGGCGCGGGCCCCGTGCAACAAGGCAAGGTACTTTGGACTAGTTTATGTCTGCATCAGCAAGTCGGCCAGTCTGTAGATTTACATACTAAGTCGCTTAGTTTACCTGAAGGATTCCAGGCCTATAAAAGGCCCCCAGCCTTGGAGTCTTTGAATCCAATTATAATCCATTCTACAGAGATTTTGGTGCCTCACATTGGTCTGCCAGCACAGCAGCAGGGAGATCCAGAACACTTGCGAAGGTCCTCAGATAGGGATGCCTACACAGCAGCAAGGAGGACAAAATTCACAGGAGACTTGTGCCACATCATTGGCTGCAGACGGAGGCAGCAAGGAGGTCAACGATCGAGCAGCAAACAATGCCTTATGATTGGCTGTCCAAGGGAGCAATAGGAAGATGTATTTGCATGGCCCCTCTACGAAGCCCACAGAAGCTCTCTGTTTTGAAGGTGCCACGAGGAGGTAGGAGAACAGATTTTGGGAGCCATAGAGGTCCACATCTATGAAGCACCCTCTGATAGATGGTGGCACACTGTGTCCACAGATTGTATTGTACGGTATCAGATCAAATTGCATCTGTTATGATGATGATGACTATGGTGATATACCTAGATGAATCCATGAACATTCCCAAAGTCATCCTCTAAAAACACAACATAGTGCAGTTTCAATCTCACGAGAGTCACTCATAAGATTGAAAACCATAAACTCCATCACGCATAGCAGGGACTAGCTACTATGACATCCCCACTGACGTCATCAGCGCCCAACAGTGGGTGTAGACCATAGTATAAAAGTATGCTCTCACACATACAAATCCACACACCCACACATACTTGAGCATCCATTTATACAAAGTCTTCGTACTGAGTTTCTGTCGGCACTCCGGAGGTGAAGGGCAAACTCAGCCATGACTATGGTGATATGTATGAGGATGTTCGCTTAGTAGCTCCACCCTTTTGCTCATTGTATCAGGTTTTCTATCAGTCTCAAAGACCCATTGGTTGGTCTTTAGTAGACTTTAATAAACTCTCTCTCTCTCTCTCTCTCTCTCTCTCTCTCTCTCTCTCTCTCTTGCTTCCATGCATACTTACAGGTTCCCTCGATGAAGGAGACCGACAACCATGTACGCAACACTCTTTTGGGGCTGTGACTTACCGGTGGCTGAGTGGCAGAGATTCAAGAGATTGAGTGACTTATCGGTGGCTGAGTGGCAGAGATTCAAGAGACTTACCAACGGCTGAGTGGCAATCATGGGGTCAAGGATGACCAGGAGTAACCCGTCGGTTCTTCACCAGATCATAGAGGCTGAGTTCACTATGACACCATTGCGGATTGATGCCATCTACTAGATAGTGACATATCTACACAAGGTGTGGGCCTTACCCTGATGGAGATGACCGAGGCTGGCACTAGAGTCATCCACACGACTAGTTGAGAGCCGGATCAGCACAGCATGGTATGCACGTATCTCCAAATGGTTTCGATCTCAAGGCATTCAGAAGGATCGTCTCCCCCCTTTCAGTATAGTCTGGACTCCCCATCCCTCTAGATCCCACGAGATAAGATCAACCGTATCATACAGTTGAATTTACTTCAGCTATATACATCACGGAATTGCAAAGGGGACTAGGAGTTGTCTACTAAGATCCAGTTTTAATGGGATCACTTTCTGAGGGTATTAGATGTCGGACTGGTCATTAGGCCCCAATATCTGGAGGACAGGCGAGTTATCCATGAACTGAGGATTGCCATAGGACGGATGCGAGTCTCGTCACACTAGTTGAGAATTGAGGTAGGGAGGACCACAGGCACACCTGGAGAGCAGAGGATTTGTAGGTTACGCACGCTGGCAATAATGGATACATAGGAGCACTTTCTATAAAGAAAAAACTACACTCTGGATTTGGTGGACTTGCTTGTGGGCAAGAAAGCAATAGGCACAAAGTAGGTTATAACCTGAAACACAAATCAGATGGATCTATTGATGAGACTTTTGCTCCCACTTCTCGTATGCCTACCGTAAGTGTGTGGTAGCCATAGTTGCATTTTATGGATGGCATGTCAAGACTGCATTCTTGAATGGGGACCTCTTGAAGAGGTTTCTATGTCTCAACCCATTGGTTTTGTTGTACTTGGCAAGCAAGACAAAGTTTGCAGGTTAAAGAAAGCCATTTATGGTTTGAAGCAGGCTCCTAGAACTTGGTATGCAAAGATGGATGCATTTTTTACCAACCAGTGTATGCAAAACAGTCCAAATGAAAGCATCCTTTACGTCAAAAAAGAAGGGGGGGATTCGATCATCATCATCTTACATGTTAATGACATGCAGCTCACCGAGCACCCTTTACGTCAAGAAAGACAGGGCAGATGTAATCATCAACATCTTGTATGTTGATGATATGCTACTCACCGGTACTAATGCTGCAAACATTCAGATTTTAAG
This sequence comes from Dipteris shenzhenensis, assembly GCF_047967505.1. Lineage (NCBI taxonomy): Eukaryota > Viridiplantae > Streptophyta > Polypodiopsida > Gleicheniales > Dipteridaceae > Dipteris > Dipteris shenzhenensis. The sequence continues at coordinate 52,690,761 of NC_141610.1, read as the reverse complement.
GCTGAATTGTAGAAGATATTTGAGATGTCTAACTTGGGGCTGCTACAAATATTACTTAGGCATTCAATTTGTACAAGATGACAAGGGCATTGGTTTGTTGCAGTCCAAGTACAAACTGCTTGAACAGTTCAAATTTCGGAGTTGTAAGCCTATTACAACTCCTATGGATCCAGGGCTTAAGTTATCCATGCATGATGACCGTGAGCAGTTTGATGCCACCATTTACAGCCCCATTGTAGGGTGCCTAATTTACTTGTGTAATACACCCCCAAACATTCAATATGCAGTATTCTAGTTGAGTAGATTTATGCACATCCCAAAGACCTCACATTGGCAGGCTATGAAGCATGCTTTCAGATATCTGCAAGGTACTCGGTCTCTTGGTTTTTACTATTTCCCATGAGGGATAGCTTGCATTTACATGCTTACAGTGATTCGGATTGGGTTGGTGATTTTGATACTAGGCAGTCAACCAGTGGTAATTGTTTCTACCTTGGACACCGGTGCATTTCTTGGCTAAGTAAGAAACGATCAACCGTTGCTACCTCATTATGTGAAGCTAAGTACTTTCATGACCACAGTGGAATGTATCCGGTTGAGACATGGTAGATCTACAAGCATCGTTGGAGGAGCCTAATTCTCACTAACAGTTAGAGTGCAGTGGCGCAAGATCCTGTGTTTCATGCATGCATGGAACACATAGAGATACATTGTCACTATATGAGGGAGCGGCCACAAGAAGGGGAGATCAGCTTGGTCTTTTGCCCTACACATCAGAATGTGAAGATCTCTTCATCAAAGTTTTTCCCCCCGAAAAGTTTGAGGCTTTCTGCAAAGCTTTCAACTTATATCCATTTGGTGATTGACACTACTCCTTGCACATTCAGACATTGTTACTGCAAGGGGTTGTTAGAAATATGATCTCTAAGGTACTGGCCAATGTGATAAGGGTTAGGGGAAAGTCTTTTCTAAATAAAGGTTTTCCCCCTAACCACAATTAGTGGCCGAGTTAGTGGTACAATCAATTTAGGGTTTTAGGCTTTTGTCATGTTGACAACCCTCTTGTATTTTACCAGGCCAATCAGCATCACTTTGCTGTCTCAGCACCCTTATGTGATAGCCAAAGCATGTAACTTTGAGGGTGAAATCTATGGGAAGGAATGGCCGTAATGAAGGGGCGGGAAAGGACTATTGTAGCAGTACCCTAGAGAGAATTAGAGGGGATTGTGGAGGGGAGTATATAAGTCCAACCCCCCAACTTTTGGGGTGGGAAAACGGACATGTAGTGTGTGATTCTATGAGCATCAATAATATATATAAGATCTCTCATAAGTGTCAAGTAAATCTTGCTCCATAAACTTATAATTCTACAAGAACACGGCTGTAGAGAGTCCATCCTCACCAATGATTGCCATCAGGCCTCCAATCTTCATCCCACAGCCTCTATAACAAGAGGGGATGCACTACCAACCTAGGGCTCTGCCATGTGCAACTCATAGGACTCGAATAGTAGTGCAAATTTGAGGTCTTGCCACTGCAAAAAAAGAAGGGGGGAAACTCCTATATCCTTGTTAAAGCCAAAACAAGCGGTGTTGCATGATACTCTTGCTCTGCCATCCCTCAGTAAAATAATGCCATCCTCAAAGATAGTGAACCAGCCAGTATCCAAGGGTCATGCAAATGTCCTGCCTGTAGTGTCTACAAGGAAGCCAGATCCTGCTTGTGCTGCCATCTCTTGGCAAAAACAGGTATGCAGGAAAGAGACACAGCCAGAGTCTATGCTCTGTCAAGACGTCTCATCCACTGTGCTGGCCTCTGCATGCCGATTGAACAAACCAAGTATTCGTGCAGAATGTTGAGTCCAATCCTCCACCAGTCATTTCTGGAACCTGATGATAACACCTGCATCCCTGCTTCTTTGACATTGCCAAGTGCCGGTCACCTACATACTGATCTCCCTACCTGCACCTGGACTCATTAAAAATCTAACATCTCTCAAATAGGGTGGTGAGCCTGCAGGTTAGAAACTCTACAGTTCTACCTGCACCCAATGCATAAGCAACAACAAGATTGCTGAATGCATTACATCACTTATGGTTGTTTTGTTCTCATCACTTATGGTTGTTTTTTTCTCATAGTGCTACCTGCAGCATTCACAAATGTCTTTCCAAGATACACACAACCACATCATTAACGATTGGCATTTACCTTGTCTTCTTGCTCCTTCCTGATTTTGTCTCTATAAACCAAAGCCTTTTATCATGCATGTTGAGGTTGTAACAAAAGAATGCTTTCGTTATGCTTTAGCAATGAAACGTGAGGGAATAAGACAGGTCAGGCATTGATAGCAATTCCGCCAAAGATGACATAAAGGCATTTTCCTAGACTCACAAGTCTCAAAGTTCAGTTGCCATTGCCTGAGTCGTGAGCAAACCACAAGGTACACCCAATGGGAGTCAGGGCTAAGGCCAAGTCTTTCCGGACCTGAGATATGCACACATGAGCCAGAAAATGGATGCACTTGACCATCCACATTGAGACCTGAACGCTGAAGAAACCTCATTTTATCTATCGAGCTATGCCAGAAAGTCTCTGATTTGCGCACCCACCTAACGCTGAAATAAATAGATAACGATAACTTCCATCTTACCCTTCTATATTTCCTTCTTTTTCAAAATGGGCATGTGTGTGTGTTGCACCACTCGTACTACTGTCTTCCAAACAAAAAATTAACTAGTAAAATTCTTGTTTCAAGTATGTTTTAAAATCATACAGTATACGATTCGTGAAAGCTCTATGCGTTCCTACCGCAGAGCAGCCACCCATTCCATATGAGCTGCTAAAGATCCAGATCCAATAACTTCGATCTACACTGAATATTCTTCGTCTTCCCCGTAGTAGATGTGTTATCTATCCCTGAAGGGCCCCTGTAAGCGTATGTTTCGCAAATGCCTTGTCCCTAGAGAGAAGAGCGCAAATTCTTACCATGCTCTTATTTTAAAAATAGGGGATTCTTACACATGCTGCCAAATACAACGAAATCTTCCTGTCACAGGATGCTGAAGGCTGCCTTCCAAATCCGGATTTGAAGCCTCTAGTTGTGAGAAGAAACGTGTCGAGGGCCAAGGGAGCCCATTACCTCTTGGTTGGAGAGCCACGAGGTGAAAAGCTCCTCGCTATTCCTTCTGGACGCCATAGGCAAATTTGAGAGCCCTAAACCGTCCATACTGGGATTTGATTGTGTGATGGCACCGTCCACAATAGTCCGTATTAAGATCTCTTCGCTCGTAGTGCGAAAATTCGATAGTGGCTCGAACGTAAACCCATCTGATTCAACTCTGTTAGCCAGGGCATAAGAGTTTCCCCTGCTAGGCAAGCGAGAGTTGCTGTGGGAATGTTGGAACTGAGGCTGAGCCTGGACGTGAGCTTGGTGGGCTTGCCCTTGGGCCATTGCAGCTCTGGCTTGGAGCTCATTGGAGTGGCTTCTTGTTACTCGTCTCTCGAGCAGTTCGACCATTTCGTTGTAGGGCGGATGTCCGTCGGATCAGCAGCCGGGCGGGAGGGAAGGCGATGCAAAGGGAGAGGTAAAACGGAGAAAGGTGATGGAGGGGGGGGGGGGGGAAGTCAAAGGGGGTTGAAGGTGGGGGGGAAAGGGACCCAGGCGGTCAAGGAAGAGATGATGTAGTGGAAGAAAAGGGAGGAGGGGAGGAGGAAGAGAGGCAGGGAGGGTGCCGAAAGGGGACGCGGAAAGGGCAACAGATGCTGTTCCCTTGTGAAATAAAGAATTCGAGAGCTCCGCCGCCATAGCCATCTCTGCACAGTCCTCACCTGCCTCCAAAGTCTAGTTCATCGATCTATTCTAAGTAAAAACTCCTCCACTGTCCACCTTTCAATTACTGTTTACCGTTGAATTCTCAGTCCCATGAACATCCTCCTCTGCCTACGTGGACACCTTAGATTGGCCTCGGAATCTTTTGTGGCGGTTGATCACGTGGCACTGCTTTGCCGCCTGACGTGGCGCCCACCCCCCCTCGTCCTTGTTGGCCACACCCCCCTCCGTCGGTATCTTAATAAAATCCGTCACTTAATGTCTTCACCTAACCCCCCCGCCTCCTTTGGTTTTGTCTTCTTCGTCCCGTTTCAAAGATTTGGGTAAGCATTGAGCAACCAGCACGGCTTCCTAACAAGTGATGAATATCCCTTTGGTCCAAAAGGATAGTGAGAATAACACACGAAGCCCACCCCAAGAAGAATAAGAGAGGAAGCTCAACACCCCCAAGAAGGTCAATTAAATATTTTCATCCTCATTAGTTCACATCGGGAATGCTCAATCAAATATGATCATCCTCACTAGTTCACATGCCCGATACATGCACATGCAAGCGCACGCGCACACGTGTGTGTAACAAGTGGTTGCATCTAGCATGGACTAAAACCATTGAATTTTTGAAAACTCCCCCTTACCTATGATACTAGATTTAATTATAAAACCACCTCACCATCATATATCTCAATGGTGATGGCTGAGTATATCTGACATAAAATTTTGGATTGATGACAACTCAACCATAGCATGAATATTACTTATGTATCTTTATGTCCAAGGCCTCAATTATACTAGCTTTGAAAAAGGTAAGGGATAGTGGTACAAAATTTTTAAGGACTCTAGCCAATTTCCTATTGTGGCCTCCCTTACAAGTTGCCCTCGATTGCTTTATTAAATCATTTGGTATTGTCTTCTCTAGAGTGCATTGAAAGTATCCTTGAAATTGTCCCTCTTGGCTCATGTTAAAACACTTTTCCTTTGTAGTTTACATAGCCACCTTGACTTATCCTCCTACATCACAACCCCTTGAAATCTACAATCCCTTAAGCAAATCTTTGTCAGCATAGCAATAAGTTAGCTCTAGCCCTAGGCTCCCATTGCTACGTTCCAAGGTCAATCTCATCCTCGATAAATATCCATAAATAAGCAACTTCATGGAGTATTGCTCTTAAAGTACTTGATCGTCTATTGCTATAACAAGATAACAATGGAACTACAAGCTAGCATTGTGAAATCATTATGAGCGAAATTCCATATTCAACCTTTTGAGAGGTATATAAACCGATTGTCTTAAGGATCATTTAACCAATCAATGCTTTTTTATATAAAGGAAGTGATATGTTTATTGGGTGCAGGTTGATGCCTTTTTAAATATAGGAACAACCTTGTTTATTGGGTGCCAATCGATGCCTTTTTTATATGAAGGAACAACCTTGTTACTCGGAGAAAGATGTCAATGATATGACATGGATCTTTTCTTTTATAGCCTCATGGTATAAAGGAGTTGTTTGAGGGGAGGGGCTCCTATCCTTCCGGAGGTGTTACCGGAGGCCAAAGGCCACTGGCGTGAGAAGCATGAGTTTTGCAATGCTCTAATGCAATGGATCACGCAGAGCGCACCGTGCAGTAGTGTGCGAGTGTTGTGTATGCTATACTTTAGTGAACGACGACGTACGAGTGCACTATGCTAAATGACAATCATCGGCGAACTCCACAACATAAGCAGAATAAGAAAATCCTACACTAGTGAACAATCCCCATATCGGGAAGAGACAAGAGAGATGAGAAAGTGACCGAGTTGGCCAAAGTACATATCACTGGACTAGGGTCCCCAGGTCACAAGTCGCAAGACACAAGAATACACAGGTCTATCCCCATAGTAGACAGAGGGTACACACAAGTCTCTCCATACTCTCTCATTGGCGAGCTCATAGCTCTAGCCTCTATCTCTCCTCACTCTTCTCTCTTTCGCTCCAGTGCCGAATGCTGAATGAATTTTCCTCTCTCCCCCTTCTCCTTCATCCTCATCCCTCGCCTTGGAGGGTCCCTTCTTCGCTGAGAATCCCCCTCTTTCTTCCCATTGGTCATCCTCTTATCTCCTTAGCTGTTGAGGATAGCCGTTGCGCCGCTGGCTCTCTTGATGGCTACGGCAACTTCCTGACTCCTTGACTTGCCTGCCTGATGGTGTAAATTCTCTATGTGCAGGTGAGCTGGATCACTGCACCACTGCACCATTGTATCACTGAACCACTTTGTAAATATAAATACTCTTGACTACTCCATGTGCTAAGCTCACTCTCCATGTGCACAGCTCTTGATGAGATCACTTTGGACATGATACTCCTGGTTGACCTGTGGTTGACATGTGTCGTTACATGATTGCCTCGGATAGTACTCCTGGATGAACCCGTGTGATCGCATGGCTAACTTGTGTTGACACATGGTCAACATGTGGTCAATAGATGTCATCATGTGGTCAACGATTGTCGATAGGTGGTCGTCGTGTGATAAGGTAACAGTTTCCCCCGCCATGATCATTCACCGTCCCGGTGAATAGAAATGGAGGATGAATCCGTCACAGAAAAAATAAAAATGAACTTACAAACCATTGATATGGTGATGGAGTAGGAAAAGGAAATGGTACAGACCATGTGGTTGGCCGTGGGAGTAATCCAAGATTTGTATTAAGTTGAAACATGAAAAATAAACTGCTGCGTGACGAGGGACAGCATGGAAAATTGCAAAAAAATTGAGTACATCTTGAGGTAAAACACTGATATTTACAGTGAGGGCCAAGCAGCTTGGCAAAATCTAACAGTGCAAAAAAAAAATCCCAAACACCCATGTTTCAACCCTTGTATGAGATTACTGAGGGTGGTAATCAATAGCATGTTCCTCTGCCTTCTCCTCTTCTGCCTTCGTATTTGGCCCTGTGGCCTTTTGCTCATTCCTTTGCTCTGGCTCAGTCATATGTATCTGTGGATGGGGTGCTTCCTCCTCACACTCAAGCGTGTCCATCACATTTCTCAGATTTGCATACTTGACGTTATATCGGTGGTATCGCCAGTAGTAATGATCCTTTTGCCCTTGCAAGGTGGACTAGGAAGTCTGGAGGGTGGCTAACTGTGTCCGAAGATCTGTGAATTCTTCCTCCATGGATGAACGCTTCCTTTCCAATTCAGCCACTCTGGATTCTGATTTTTCCTTGGCAATCTCGGAGGAAGACAAAGACTCTTTTAACTATGTAATCTCCTGGTGAAATCTGGTCACCTCTGTGACATGCTGGCTTTGCAAAGTTGCCAGAGCTGCTACATGTTGGCTGCGTAGTGTTGTCATTTCTGCTTCCCATTCCTGCCTGTGATTATGGAGGCGATCCTCAAGGGCAGCCTGGTGAATGTTCCAAGCGATGTCATGCTCATGTATTGCTGAGTCCTTCTCTTTCTGCCACCTTTCCTCCTGTTGTCAAAGTGTCACGTCTGTGGTATGCTGCTGGGCTGCCTGTGCTATCTCGAATTCTAACTTCAAATGTTGTTGTTGAGAGAGGAGCTTATGAGCATAACCTGTGGAATTGAAGACCGATGTTCCAAGCTACGTGAAGGTGTCATCCATGATTTGTTGAGCAAGATGCAAGGACCTTTTCATCCACGCATACCTGTCACTGTAATTCATCCTATCTGCCAAATTAATCACGTCCCCCAATTCCTCAAACATGTCAGGGAGAGCTCCCTCTTCCTCGATTGACATGTTTCATGTAGGTGCCAATTTGTCCAAGTGCACAAAACATGTCGGGGCCCTGGATATCTTTTTGTTATGTGCGAGGCAGTCCTGCAAGGGAATGGTGAAGATTTGATTGAGATCCTCCTCTTCCCCACATACTGGTGAGCGTTTTTTGTGAAGGACAGATAGTAGTTGGCTGTAATCTTCATTCTGTTTTTCCACCAGGGAAATATTTGAAAGAGGTGGGCCTGATGAAGTAGCTATGTAAGCTATGAACATATCATTCTCATGAAGGGGTGGGCAATCCACAGATTGGGGCAAAATCTCTCCCTCAAATACCTCCTCTGATGCTGAAGTGGCCGATGGAGGATCTCCTTGAGAGGGGCTCCCACTCCGGTCTCTACTCCTATCTCTGCCCTGTGGTGGTCGTGGTGGGGAGGCCGAAATGTGAAGTACTCCCTGGGATGACATCCCCTGAGAAAGCCCATGGGAGTCAGGTCCCAGGCTAAGATTCAGGTCCAACACCTGGTCCAAAACATGGTCAGAGGTCGCCTGAACTGTGGTGATGACTGCATCAGTGAAAGTGGTAGGGAGTGAAGATGAAACAGTTGCAGTCCTTCGTAACAATACACCTTTCAAGGAAGTCCCTAGTACAACAGTCATCGTCACTGGTACAACAGTCGTCGTCACTGGTACAACAAGGGGTGTACCTAGTGCAATCCCTCCCATTGAAAGTTTGGAGATCCCTGGAGAAGCCTGGACAAGTGTGACTGATGGAGAGGCAAGTCCTGGCACGGGCACAACTGATGGAGATACAAGACATGTCACTGATGGGAAACCTGTGGCACAGGTAACAGAATATACTCAAGAAGCTCTGGTGCAGACTTCATGAGGTGGCGCTCACCGAGGTGTCCTCCTGATCGAAAGAGGAGAGGAGGCAGTTCCAGGGGAAGGAACACTGGAAGTGACAGTGAAAGAGATGGAAGAGGGGGTGATAGGAGGGGAGAGAGATGATGAAGGGAGGCGACCTGTGACAATGGAAGGAGGGTTGGCCTTCCACTGATGAAGTAAGAAGGTGAGGTGGGGCCCACAAGTACAGGTATATGTGCCCCGACGCTTGCGAACTGTGTTACGGAAGGCAGAGTAGAAGAGTGAGGCAAAATTGTAGGGAGTGACCGAGAGAATGGAGTCTAAGGCAGAATGGATCGCCTTGGTGATGAAGAAGTGGCCTGGGGCACCGTAGAAGTGCGTGAACAAATATCTCGCTAGAAGCGCCTCTCGGCTGTTTCCCTCGAGAACCTTCTTGCACTCATGTCCTCTGCGATGAGTTTTACACGTAGACAAGAAGGACAGGAATGTGGATGAGTCGGTGTGAGGTGGCAAAAAGGGAAGTGTGGGAAGACAGAGATATGTGGATACGAGACTAGGAGTGAACATGTGACGGGAATTCAAGAATCCAATGTCTGTTGCAAAGTCATAAGACTGAATGAACGCAGTACACATTTGGACGTCCACCTAGGGAAGTGTGACATCATCAAACTCCATGAGAGACATGCGGGCTATCTCATCAGGTGACAAGATGCTAGACAGCTTGAGTGTGGGATCGAGGAAAGGTTTGAAAACCACCCGAATGATCGAGGAGGATGAAGCCGAGGGTGGAAGATCACAAGCTGTACTTTGTGGGGCCAAATCACTGCCACCATTACTGTGACCACTGTGCCCACTGGATGCCTTGGATGGTGTTTTGATTGTACCTATGGGGGGCAGATAGTCAGAGCCTCCATGATCTGAATTAGAGGAACTCGAAAAGGGGGATAGCTCCTCATTTGATATGATAGTGATCCTGTTGGAGGGAGGTGAATCTTAGCTGCTCGAGGTCGTTTAGAAGTGCTTTGTGGTGTAGACCCGGCACCCAGGTCATCAGTGGTGCGTTTGCCAAGTGATGCCATGGAAGATGGTCCTGATCCTGTTTTGTGGCCGCCTGCCCGAGCCCGATGGAAGTCAACGAATTAAGTATCGCGGGGTAATCTGGGTTTGTACTTGTGGTGAGGGGCACGAGTAGGCATGAATGATGGCGTCGTATGGAGAGGAAAAGAGTGCGAAGGCGGTGTCGATGTCGAGGTGTGGAGAGGCAAGGAGGGAGGAGGAGGTGTTGATGTCGAGGTTAATAAGAGGAAAAGAGTGCAGAGGGGGTGTTGATGTCAAGGTCTGGAGAGGCAATGAGGGAGGAGGAGGTGTTGATGTCGAGGTTAATAAGAGAGGAGCCCGGAATCTGCTACGAGAGAATTCCTTAGCAGAGCCACCAATGCAGGCCCATGCTTCATATGGAGAGGAAAAGAGTGAGGAAGGGGTGTCGGTGGAGAGGGAGAGCAAGAGGACGGATGTAGACTGATAGGGAAGGAGGGGTGACGAGGGGGGGCTGGAACAAGGAGGGGAGAGGGGGTGACGCAGAGGGTGTAGGGAGGAGAAGGGGGGAGAGTTGCGCAGGAGAGGGAGACGTAGGCAGGTAGAGGGAGAGGGGGGGAGGGACTGCGCAGGGGAGAGGGGGAGGGGCAGGGTGGTGGGTAAAGGGGGAGAGGGGAGGGGGCTGTTGCGCAAGAGAGGGGGGAGGCAGGTAGAGGGAGAGGGGGGGAGAGGCTGCGCAGGTGAGAGGGGGAGGGGTAGGGTGGCGGGTAGAGGGAGAAAGGGGGGGCTGTTGCGCAGGAGAGGGGGAGAGGGGCAGGGTGGTGGGTAAAGGGAGAGAGGGGGGGGGCTGTTGCGCAGGAGAGGGGGAGAGGGGCAGGGTGGCGGGTAGAGGGAGAGAGGGGGGGGCTGTTGCGCAGGAGGGGGGGGAGGGCAGGTAGAGGGAGAAAGGGGGGGGCTGTTGCACAGGAGGGAGAGGAGGGAGGGGCTGCACAGGAGAGAGGGGAAGAGCACGTAGAGGGAGAGGAGGGAAGGGCTGCGCAAGAGAGAGGGGGAGAGGGAGGGTGGCGGGTAGAGGGAGAGAGGGGGGGCTGTTGCGCAGGAGGGAGAGGAGGGAGGGGCTACGCAGGAGAGAGGGGGAGAGGCAGGGTGGCGAGTAGAGGAAGAGAGGGGGGGGGCTATTGCGCAGGAGGGGGGGAGGGCAGGTAGAGGGAGAGGAGGGAGGGGCAGGGTGGCAGGTAGTAGAGGGAGAGAAGGGGAGGAGAGGGAGCTGCGTGGAGAGGGAGAGAGCTGGTTGCCAAGGAGAGGAGAGCTGAGAGGAGGAGCTAGTTGCCAAGGAGGAGGGAGAGAGCTGGTTGCCAAGGAGAGGAGAGTTGGGAGGAGGATAGTTGGCCGCCAAACTAGCGCGCTTTTGAGTGTGGTGTGTAAAGGGTGGAGAGAACCGATGGAGGGGAGAGAGAGCCAAAAAGCAAATCCACCAAACTTAACCTTATCCACCAAAAATAGCATATTTCTTAAATTTAGCATATTCATCAAATTTAGCTTATTTGCCAAATTTAGCATATTTGCCACATTTAGCTAAGTGCCAAAAATAGGTTGGACGTGCATCGCCAGGATGATGGAAGATGGAAGAAAAAGAGATGAGTGTGACAAAGGGTGGAGAGAGAAAGTATTGGTAGGAGAGAGGTGGGGGAATGACATAGGGTGGAGAGAGAAGGTGTTTGTAAGAGGGAGGCAGAGGTGGAAAGGGTGGAGAGGGAATGAGTTTGTAAGAGAGAGGTGGGGGTTGGACAGAGGGTGGAAAGAGAAGGGATTTGTAAGAGAGAGGTAGGGGGTTGGACATAGGGTGGACAGAGAAGGTGTTTGTAAGAGAGAGGTAGGGAGTTGGACAGAGGGTGGAAAGAGAAGGTTTTTGTAAGAGGGAGGTGGAGAGTTGGACATAGGGTGGAAAGAGAAGGGTTTTGTAAGAGAGAGGTAGGGGGTTGGACATAGGGTGGAAAGAGAAGGTGTTTGTAAGAGAGAGGTAGGGGGTTGGACAGAGGGTGGAAAGAGAAGGGTTTTGTAAGAGAGAGGTAGAAGTTGGACAATGGGTGGAAAGAGAAGGGTTTTGTAAGAGAGGTAGAAGTTGGACAGAGGGTGGAAAGAGAAGGGTTTTGTAAGAGAGAGGTAGAAGTTAGACAGAGGGTGGACAGAGAAGGGTTTTGTAAGAGAGAGATAGAAGTTGGACAGAGGGTGGAAAGAGAAGGTTTTTGTAAGAGAGAGGTAGGGAGTTGGACAGAGGGTGGAAAGAGAAGGGTTTTGTAAGAGGGAGGTGGGGAGTTGGACAGAGGGTGGAAAGAGAAGGGTTTTGTAAGAGAGGGGTAGAACTTGGATAGAGGGTGGAAAGAGAAGGGTTTTGTAAGAGAGAGGTAGAAGTTGGACAGAGGGTGGAAAGAGAAGGGTTTTGTAAGAGAGAGGTAGGGAGTTGGACAGAGGGTGGAAAGAGAAGGGTTTTGTAAGAGGGAGGTGGGGAGTTGGACAGAGGGTGGAAAGAGAAGGGTTTTGTAAGAGAGAGGTAGAACTTGGACAGAGGGTGGAAAGAGAAGGGTTTTGTAAGAGAGAGGTAGAACTTGGACAGAGGGTGGAAAGAGAAGGGTTTTGTAAGAGAGAGGTAGAAGTTGGACAGTGGGTAGAAATGACACAGAGTGAAAAATGGAGGTCGCATTTAAAGGGTGGTCATTTAGAGAGAGAAAGTGGCACGGGATGGAAAAAAGTCACACTTAGAGAGAGAAAGTGTCTCGGGGTAAAAAGTGGAGGGTGCACTTAGAGAGAGAAAGTGACACTCGGGTGGAAAGAGAAGGACCCATGTAGAGAGAGAAAGTGGCATCAAGGGGAGAGAGGAGGAGCCAATGAGAGAGAGAAAGTGGCACCAGGGGTAGAGAGGAGGACCCTTCTAGAAAGAGAAAGTGGTCCTCACTCAGAGGGAGAAGATGTCACCAGGAAGGAGAAGGACTAGGAGGGTGTTTTCTCATTGATCATGGTACCTCTTGATGCATGACCCATTCACTGGTGTAGGTAGGAGTCTACCTTCCAAAGTGGCCAAGTAGACTCCGCCACTTGGGATAAGCTTGGCAATGAAAAATGGACCTGTCCAACCACTCACAAACTTAGGTTTGTGTTTGAGAAACTTACTGGAATACAAGAGTACGACTTTGAAATGTATTTTTCTGAGGTTCCGGTCATGCAAGCTTTTTGTCGCTTCTGCCACACTTCTTGATCGAAAACTGCTTCATGTCGATGCTCTGCCAGTGCTTCCAAATCCCACAAGCATTCCATTGTGCAAGCTTCAAAGTTATCATTTTTGTTTGGAAGAATCCTGTGAGTGTCAAGATGAAATTCATAAGGCATAACGGCCTCCAGTCCATAGACCAGCTCGAAGGGTGAATACCCAGTACTCGCCTTGTAAGCAGTTCGATAGGTGAATAAAGCAACTGGAAGTATGTCGTCCCAATCGGCTAAAGAATTTAGGCAAAGTCGATGCACGATCCCGCACATTGTGCGATTTGAGCTCTCAGCTAGACCATTGGCACGTGGGTAATAGGGAGATGAAAATTTGTGAACTATTTGTAGTAGGTGAACTAGTGCAGCAATGGTGTCATTTAGGAAGTGAGACCCTCTATCACTCATCAACTCAACAGGACAACCAAACCGAGAGATGATCTGGTCATATAGAAATGTGGCTACTACCTGGGCTGTACAGTTCTTGACTGCCTTGGCTTCGACCCATTTGGTTCCATAGTCGGTGGCAAGCAGAGCATACTTGTTCCCTCGGCGTGTGGCAGGAGAGATGGGTCCAATGAAATCCAATCCCTAGCGATAGAAGGGAGGCACTGGAGTGAATGGTTTGAGAGGGAGGTACTCATGCCTTGTAGGCTTGGGGCCCGCTTGTTGACATGAATCACATCTGGTCACATGAGCATGGCAGTCGCGGAAGAGCTTGGGCCACCAGAACCCTGCTCGCATGATCTTCTGAGCAGTAGCATCTGAGGCCATATGCCCTCCACCTATGCCAGCATGTGCCTCTTTAAGAATGGATTGTGTCTCGTGCGGAAGCACACACCGTCTCAAGATCTGGTCCTTCCCGAGCTTGTACAATTGACCTACAATCAACTTAAAAGGAGCAGCTTGAAGGATCCGCTTGCGTTTCTCTGTTCGAGTTAATCTTGGAGGAAAGCCACCTATAGACAAGAGGTGTACTATGTTGGCATACCATGGTGGGAAGCAGTCCACCACAAATAGGCATTCATCAGGTAGTGCCGTCATTTCGAACAAGCCCGCATCGGGTAATTCATCGGTGATACCATTGGCTGGTTCCTCGGAATGTAACATGGATAAGTGGTATGCAGGTTGATGCAGTCTCCCAGCCCTCACCATAATGTCGAATTCAAATTCTTGAAAAAGAAGAATCCATCTGCTTATCCGGCCACCAAGAGTGGGCTTATTCAATAAATACTTAAGAGCTTGATGATCAGTGATGATCACAAACTTGTTGCCCAAGAGGTAGTGACGATACTTGGTCATGGCATAAACCATGCCGAGGCCCTCCCTTTCTGTGGTATTGTAATTGCGTTCTGCTCCATTGAGTTGTCGACTCGCGAAGTAGATCGGCAAATCAATCTTGGTATCCTGGTTAGGTTGAGCCAGTATAGCACCTACTGCCCACCCACTAGCATCCACATGGACATGAAAAATTACATCCCAATCGGGCTGCCTGAGGATGGGGGCCTTCACGAGGCGATGCTTCAAATCATCAAAGGCTAGTTGTTGTGGGGTGGCCCAAACAAAAGATCGGTCTTGATGTAGGAGTTCTGTCAGTGCAATAGCAATGTCGGCATAGAAACGTATGAACCTTCGGTAATATCCTACATCCCTAAGAAGGACTTCCTTGGGTGTACGAGGGATGGGCAATGAGATGATCACCTCTACCTTTGCGGGATCCATGGTCATGCCCTCAGCAGAAACAATATGACCAAGGAGAAGACCTCGGAGTGCAAGAAAGAAACATTTGTCAGGGTTCAAACACAAGCGCACTTCTCTGCACTTATCAAAGACCCATCTCAACTTATGTAGATGATCATTTTGTATGGCCGGATCAAGATGGGAGGCCGATTTACCATTAAAAATAGAGAAGTCATCTAGAAATACCTCAAGAAACTTGTCGATATTCTCTTGAAAGAGTTTGGTTACAAGTCGTTGAAAGGTTGCCGGGGCATTACATAGTCCAAAGGGCATCATTCAATAGGCATATGTTCCCCATTGAGTGACAAAGGTAGTCTTGGGCTGATCCTATTCTTTCACTCGGACTTGGTTGTACCCACTATATCCATCCATGAATGAGTATAAAGCATGTCCTGCCACTGTCTCCAACACTCTATCTGTAAAGGGAAGGGGGAACCTATCACGTCGTGTTGCAGCATTCAAACTCCGATAGTCAACACATATTCTAAGTTTGTCGGTCTCTCTTTTGGGTACAATGACAATTCCGCTGACCCAATCAGAGTAATCCACTGGGTAGATTAATCCTGCTTGCTCCATTTTCTGTATATTTGTTTGGACTGCCTTGCCGTAGTTGGGATTCATGCGGTATTGACCTTTAATCACAGGGTCTGCATCTGGATATAAGTCGATGCTATGCTAAATGAAATCAGCGGGCACCCCCTTCAGATCCTTGTAGGACCACCAAGCAAAGACATCCACAAATTCTTTAAAAAGGTCGGTGACTGCAGCTAGAAGATAGTCATGTTCCCAGACCCAAGTGGCTAACTTCAAATGCCTGGGTTGGTGCTCCTCACTTCCAATGTTGAGATACCGCCACTTCCGTGCCTCATCAACAGGGGCAATGCATTGGGATGTTGAGGTACTTGGTTCACCCACTCTATGTCACTTTCTTCTAAATCACTATCACCATCAGTCTCGTCTTCATTAGTGTTTCTGTCTTTTGTATGACCATCATTGCACTCAGCAGTACCATGGTTGTACACCGGAGTACCATGGTTGTGCACCATAATACCATGATTGTAATTTGGAGTACCATTGGTGGGTTGTGCAGTACTAGCCTCGTCTACAGTAGATCCTTCATTGTATCCTATAGTATTGTCAGCATCATTTTGACCAATGTCCTCCATGTCGTCCACTGGACAATCCTCAGTGTTTACTGCAGTACCATCATTGTCCTCAGTACGATTAGTGGTGTCCATTATAGTACCCCTAGTGACCATTCTCTTATACATGTGTGGACTATTGCAAAGTCCAAAGGGCATCCTTTTGTAAACTAGTTCAGCCAGACCCTGTCCTTCTGGGGGGATATCTGACACTGCAAGTAGGTGTTCTTCTTAATCTTCTTATTGGCATAGTTCCACCATGTTAATCACTAAGGAGCCAAGGGCTCCCATCCAATCCAAAATGATAGCTTCCTCGTCTTCTTGATCAGCCCGATCCAACAAGTAGGTCAAACTTTCAAATCCTTCTAGGGTTGTCTCATCATTGATATCTTGGTCACCACCCCTGGGCCAGTCCCCACAGGCCCAATGCTCCTCTTCGGCTCCGGCTTTTTCTTCAAAATCCTCCTCTCCTAGTTTTATTAGTATGTGCCTTGCTTGCCCTGTGACCATATCTATTTCGAGGGATGTCGATCCAAGGGGCAATCGAACTTCATCAGTTGACCAATCCTGAATGGCTTTTGAAGACCGCAACCATGGCCTACCAAGAAGTAGAGGGTACGTTTGTTCATTTTCGGTCATTTCAAGGACAACAAAATTGGAGAGAAAAGTTACTTTGCCAATCTTCATGTGAACAGCTTTGACTGCACCCATTGGTTTTACTCTGCGTTGATCAGCCATGCGTACCTGAAAGTGAACATCACTTGTCAACTTCAACCCTAGTTTTTAGAGTGTACCTTTCGGCATAATGTTCACAGCCGCCCCACCATTGAGGAAGACGTCCTTCAGCTCCACTCCATGGATCTCCATGGTGAGCTTGGGACTTTGTTCACAAGTGGAGGGCAGTGTAGGCAGAGAAGTGGTCCCCATGCTGAGCCGGTAATGTCTCTGGTGTTGGCTCACTCGGAGTAGATCCCTTGTGTCGACCTTCTGGGAGGCGATTCAGAAATGTAATAGTTTGATGCTTGATTTGGGGGGACAATAGACAAAGTTTTCGTAGAGTGAGGTTGGGTTTGAAACTCATAAGATCTTCAAACAGGGAGTAGTGGTGGACACTAGCATTAGCCTTTTGCAACCTCATCTCCTAGCCTCTGGCCGAGGGTCGAAACTTACACGAGGATGTGGATGTAGGTCTGAATTGTGAGTCATTGTCTCTAGTGGTTTCTCTTCCATCACTCCTTTCCCTTTTTCTTGGGCAGGACTAGGTCTTGTCCCCATAGCCCCTTCTCTGTTGAGTGCTGTTGGGGACAAAGTGGGAGGACCTACTCGTACCTCCTTATCCCAGTGTTGTTCGAGGGTTGTCACTTCTATTGCAAACCTCATAGTTCTGGACTTGCAGGATGGAAGCTGAGGTGTGCTACCTTCATCTTCAGAACTTGTTTGAAGATCTCTCGTGACATCCTTTACCACCTCCTGATACCTCAAAGGCATAGAGTGATCACCCGAGGATGAGGCACTTCTAGAGTTAGTGGTTGACCTTAATGGCTGTGTGCCCTTCGAGTTTGTTTCTGAATCACTATCAGAAGCTAGCATGGGTGGTCTATTCCTGGGCATACTATGTACCTTGGAGGAGGAGAATGACCTCGGTGGGGGAACACTTGTCGTACTATTGGTGCTAAGGTCTCCGGTGCTAACTCTGAATCACCCTTACATTTATCACCTTTTGTATGTGACCATGTCACAGCGCCCAACACTGCGCCAATCAAATGGGGACTGTTGCCCTCCCCCGCCACTACTACATCAACCATATTCACTTGGGATGCGGGTTCCACTCTTCTATTGGGACAATCTCTGGTGTAGTGGTCGTTTGTGTTGCACTGTGTACAAGAGGGTCCCCCGAACGGCTGTGTACAATCATCTTGGTAGTGGCCGTACTCGCCACATCTGTAACACATGATGGGTCTTCTAAAGTTTGTACCTCTGCCTGCACCTCCACGTCCACCTCGAAAACCACCCCTTCGACCACGTCGATAAGAGGGTCCATAGCCACCTCCTGACACAGGTGGTTGGTACGGGGCATAGTATGGCTGAGGATAGAAATAAGGGGAACCAATTGAATTGGGGGCAGGAGCTTGGAGCAAAGGGGGAGTCAGAAGCAATGGAGGTGGCAGGACAAGAGGAGGAGGTGGCTCGAATGCTCGTGCAAGAGGGGGAGCAGGAGATACTTCTACTGGGCCAGAAGTTATGGGTACCGTTCTGTTGACTGCAGCAACTAGAGGTTCCCCCGAGGTATACTCTGGAAGAAGCTTCCTTAATCTTTTGAGGTACCTACACTCAAAGGCATCATGTCCATGGATCTCACAAAATGTACAAAATGAGGTAGAAGTAGGTACCTTTCGCTTGGAGGGGCATCCCAGTAACCATGGTTAGAACCCTTACATTCTGTGCACCAAAGGCCACTTCAAATTTGGGCCTCAAAGGACGATTGGCCATCCACCTTTATTCTATCTTTCAGGCCTTCTTTGATTTCTTCTAACTCCTTCTTGAGTTGCTACCATGCAGATGATCCCTCCTCTCTTGGGAGTTGGGTGGTCGTATTCATTGATGAGGCAAAGCTTAACTGTGACCGTTCCATCTTGACAGCTTCTTTTAGGAAGTCTTGAAGTGAGGCATGTTTAGGGAGTTTATCCACCAACCTTATAGCAATGGAAGGGGGTAATGCTTTCAAAAACCATCCCTTCATGACAACATCATTAGGTGGCACAAACATCTTTGCCGCCAAGACCCTCATCCTTGTGTACATCTCAGAGATGCTTTCTGCAGGCTTCATGGTGTCGATGGATAACTCTTGGACAATCATGTGTTTGAATTTTTCCAACTTGAAAGTACATAAGAATTCCTCCCTTAGGTCTGTCCACGTCTGGAAGTGGTCTGGAGGAAATTGACTATACCATACATCCGCGGCATCCTCCAATGACAAGGGAAAGATGTAAAGGAATGCATGCTCATTCTCCACACCTTTAGCTCTACGTGCTATGTGGAACTTCCTCACATGAGCTTCTGCATCCTCATGGAGGTGGCCTTTGAACTTTTGAGTCTTCACGTGGACGTTGTTGAGTAGCTCAAGAAGTCTAGCTCTATCTGGAGGACTGAGAACGCGGCCATCCCCACCCGAGAGGTTGGAGAAGATGCAAGAGTTGGAGGGAGTCCCGATGGGGCTGTAATGAGTGTTGGTGTTCCCAAGGAGGAGACCACCCCGAAAAGTCACTACTGATGTAGTCATAGAGGAAGTGTACCCAGATGGTAGCGCGTAAGTGGGGGGTCTCGGTGTTGCAG
This sequence comes from Dipteris shenzhenensis, assembly GCF_047967505.1. NCBI lineage: Eukaryota > Viridiplantae > Streptophyta > Polypodiopsida > Gleicheniales > Dipteridaceae > Dipteris > Dipteris shenzhenensis. The sequence goes on along the minus strand of NC_141610.1, from coordinate 52,671,843 downwards.
AGGGAAAGGGTGAGAACATGGAAGATGTGGGGGTGAAAGAGGATGGGAGAGCATTTGGAAAAGAGAGGGACAGAGTTGAAGTCATGGATGAGTAGGCAAAAGGGAAGGAAGGAGGTGGTGGAAAAGGCAACACCGGTGTGGATGGAAAGGGAGATGAAACCATCATGGTAGGTAAAGGCATGGCCGGAGCAAAAGTATCCCCCAATGGGATAGATGTAGAAGAAGGATTAGCTAGGAGCCCAGAGCTATGCATAACAGATGAGGTAGCAGCTTGTCCACAAGAGGTCGAGGCGGGAGTAGATGGAGTCACCACTCCGGTAGAAGAGGTGGTTGATGAAGACATCGTTCTAGGAGGAGGAGAGGGGCTGCCTTGACCTTGATGAGTCCTTGAGGAGCCCTCGTCCTTAGTACCCTCTTCTTTCACCTGTTCTCCGCTTTGCACTTCTTCTTCTCTAGAGTCTGGATCAGACCACCAGGGTTCCTATTGATCCAATTCAATGAGATAGTCGATGAAGTTACTTGCTCTGGCTACTGCTCCAATGGGCTCACTTTGTGCTCGAGTTGAGGACTTCGCAAACTTACGTCGCATGTAATGCTTCTTGTACCTAGTTTGGTCTGCCGGAAGTATTTTCTCCACTCTCCTCAAGTACCTCCTAGTTCTCTCACTAGCTCCTTCAAATGTTTCAGAACTACTCGGCATAAGACCTCTCTCCAATGAAAGTGGAAAGATCGACGCTCCTGCGAGCTCCCTCCCTCCCCGTCGCTCCCCGTCTACCTCCCCCTCGCCGTCTGTGTGGCCCCTCCCCCTCCTTCTGCTAGCTGCTGCCACGCAGCCAGCCACCCTCTCTCTCCGCCACGCTCCCCTCCCCCGCTCCTCACAACCCCTCCGCTTGTCGCTCCCCACCCTCTCCGCTCCACGCCCCCACCCTCCCGCTCACCCGCTCCGCTCCACGCTACCCACCCCCTTTCCGCTCCACTCTCCCCACCCACCCGCTTGCTCCATGCTCCCCACCCCCTTCCGCTCCTTGCTTCCCCACCCACCCGCCTCTCCCGCCCGCTCCTCGCCCCCACCCTCGCCGCTCAGCCCAACTCACTCCCTCTCCACTCACCTCACCCGACGTCCTTTCCACTCACCTCACCCTACCCTCGCCTCACCTCACCTCCCCTCACCTCACCTCACCTCACCTTCTTTCTTTTTTTTTTTTCCCACCTCACCTCCCTTTCCACTCACCTCACCCTACCCTCGCCTCACCTCACCTCCCCTCACCTTACCTCATCTCACCTCACCTCACCTCACTTCACCTACCCTCTCCGCTCGCGCTTCGCTTCCCATTCCTCCCCCTTCATCTTCCTTTCCTTCCCCACCTTGGGAGTTCACAGTTAGTCAAGCGATATGGTGGCTACGTGCCCGGAACCGGTGGCCCAGACGGACCCCCCCCTCCATCAACCTATCGCATCACTTTGACAGAGCACCAGGTCTCCTTGGTGAAGCAGGCCGCCATGGACTTCTCCCAGACATCAGTTTATGGGAGGGTCATTGGCTACTCCCCTTCACGAGCAGACATCAGGGACTGGTTGCAGTCCACCCTCTACCTCGAGGACAATCACATTGAGGAGGTTGCACTCATGGGATGTGGCATTTTCTGGCTTAAGCTCTCCTCAACACAGGCTGCGAGCGACATGGTCAGACGATCCCCTACCTCTGTGGGTGGGAAGATCATTCTCATGGTCCCTTGGTACAGGGGCTTCAGTGTAGCAGACTTCAACGCCCGCTTTCGTATTCCTCGACACCCAGTTACCCTTGTCTTCCCAGGTCTCGCAACCGACCTTCGCCCGATCATCAAGGACCTGGGGGCGCACTTTGGTTGGCCTATGTAGGACACCTACATTGATGCAGTGGCAGCCCAAGGGGTGCCACATGTCAAAGTGGCAGTCCTTGATCCACAGAGCATCCCCTCGAAGTTCAAGATAGAGACAGACACAGGTGTGGTGACGCAGCGCATTCTGGTCACTGGTCACGCAAACCAGTGTCTAAGATGCCACGGCTTCGGGCACCAGGCTCGCTCATGTCCTCGCTTCACAGGTACGGAACCTCAGAAGACCCCCAGTCAGGCAGTTTAGGATACTCTGCTCTAGTCAGCGACATCCCCTCCCAAAGGGGAAGGCTGGACGGAAGTCAAACGAAAACGGAAGGGCAACAAAGCAGGCTCCAAGAAACCTTCCCAGCCACAGCAAGAGCCCCCTCAGATGATCCCTACCCATCAGCAGCCCGGTAAGGGAAAGGAGAAGAGTAAGGAGAAGGTTAACCAGCCTCCCCCTCAGCCCTCATCCTGCCCTCCCCCCTCCTCGATTCTCCGACCCCCACCCCCTCCAGGTTCCCCTCCCGCACCAGTGGCTTCCGCGCCTCTCTCTTCCTCGAGCATGATATAGAAGGAATCCCCCCCCCCTCCTCCACCTGCACCACCTGCAGCCCTGAAGCCAGCACAGACCTCATCCTCGTCCATCCCTCCGGGCCCGACGACAGGGAGAGGCTCTTCCCCACAGGTGGCCATCTCCCCTCCCTCCAGTTTAGACTCCTCATCTTCATCCCCAACCCCAAGGGCTACTCCTAGAGCTCTTCCATTGGAGTTCTACCGAGCAGGTCCTTGGGACTACTTGGATGTAGCGGGTATTGGCTCCTTTCCCGCATGCCTAGACATCAGCATCTTCTTCCTCTGCAAGGGGGCAGAGGGTAAGGTGTCCATTCTGGCTCCGCACGATGGTCCTAGCTATTCCTTCACTATCTCAAGCGAAGGGAGTGAGCAATGGACGAATGAAAATGTTTGGGAGACGATACAAGACCAGACCCAGGAGCAGGTGCAGGACTAGATTGGTAGCAGAGCAGCAGAGCTTCTTCAGCAGCAGTGGTAGGAGGGTGATGTTCATCTGCGTTGGCGCCACAGTGCCAAACGTTTCCGACTCCTGGTCATTATTAGGCCACTGCTGGAGTGGGCCTACGCGGATGGGCTTCGTCCCTGGAGGACTTTAGAGGTTGCGGGCTTCTACGACATCTCCCTGGCAGAGGCGTCGAGCTGGTTAGAGAAAGCTTACCACCACGGGACGAAGGGCCTTTCCCCTCTACTGAAGGTTTTAGAGGATGGGTCCGATGATCCGACATCCCCTTCGAAACCTTCACAGAAGCGCCTCCGCCTCCACACAGGACATCCCCCGACCACTTCGACCTCGACCACAAGCAGACAGCTGTTTGTGGCCCACCTTCCCTCCTCATGAGTTTACGCATTATCTCTTGGAACGTTAACGGGTTCCACTCATCAGGCACCCATGGCCCCAGGAAGATGGTGCTCAGATAGGAGCTCCAGCCAGCCTTGGTGGGAAAGGTAGATGTGCTCCTACTACAGGAACACAAGCTTTCGGCATCACAGACTAGTATTTGTGGGAAGGTCCTCACAGGACGCTCCCACACTTACTAAGAACCTTCGATTGGCGAGCAGGGGAGAAGCGGGGGTGTCTGCACCTCCATCGACGCTTCTCTAGTTTAGCATGTGTTTGGTTTTGGCACTTTAATCCTAGGACGTGCGCTTTGGGTGGGCCTGCATATTGAGGGATCCCGCATCGGTATCCTCAATATCTATGCACCGACTGATCTCAGACCTAGATCCGTTTTTTGGAGATCCTTGACAGACCTGTTGCCAGAGATGGACTCTTGGATTGTAGGAGGGAACTTCAACAACCTTGAGACCTTAAAGGATCAGTAGGGAAGGGGCCCAGAGTTCCTCGGTATAGCTCAGGCAGAGCAGGTAGATTGGGACTCCTTCCTCTTTGCAGTGGGAGGTTAGGACAACTGGAGGGAGCCATCCTTTCGCAGATGGCCTGGGAGTCTGGACTTCTCTTGGGGCTACGGGAGGGAGGGAGGCAGACTCCTGGAGCGGCTGGACCGTTTTTATGTTAGTGATTGGGCGCTTGGCAGAGGAGGAGAGTCAGGAGTGGTTCCAGGGATGACACTTTCAGACCATGCCCCAATCATCCCAGTCGGCCTCTCAGTCCTCACCTCCACGCTCATGCCGGATCCCAAATTCCATCTACACCAGAGCAGCGGTTCACAGCAGGATAGTGGACCTTTGGGAGCAGGAGTGGAACCCCACCAGGGATTTGGCAGCACAGGTAGCTCAGGCGCTTGCTGAGTCTAGCCGCATTTGCCAGCAGGAGGCGATTCAGGTCAGACTGCGGTGTTGGGCACGGGAGAGGGGTCTCAGACGTGATCTCGCCTCAATTCAGAGGATGCAGCAGTCCTCTCCTGGCTCTGAGGAGCTCAGACAGCAGGAGGTTCGAGCCCAAGCCATGCTAGAGGAGATTACCCAGCGTCGATCAGAGTTTTCATTTCATGCTTCCAAGTCCTTCTGGGCTAGGAAAGGCGACAGAATGTGCAGCGCGTTCTTTAGGACTCATGGATAGAGATCAGTAGGGGAGTAGCTCCGTTCCCTTAGGACGCAGGATGGTAGTGTCAAGACAGATCCAGATGAGGTCCGGGACTTGGCGACAGACTTTTACAGATCATTATTCCAGCAGGAGCCCCCAGACCCTCGTGGCCGCATTTGTAGAGAGGAGGTGTGGAGGTCTATACTGAGACTCGTGCAGCCCAGCATGAGCGACACCCTTCTCGCTCCTTTCACTGTTGCGGAGTTGCAGGATGCGGTGAGTGCTATTGATGGGCAGAAATGCCCAGGTGAGGATGGCCTCTCTAGAGCTTTCTTCCCCAAAGGGGGGGACTACCAGGAGATTTGACAGTGGCGCCCAATCACCCTCCTTCCGACCGCCTACAAAATCCTCGCCAAGATGATCAGCGGTCGCATCCGCCCCCTACTACACGACTTGATTCATGACACCCAGACTGGTTTTGTCCAAGATCGCAGCATCTTGGACAACATCTTCACTTTCTCAGAGGCGACGGAATGGGCCCAGCACAGTGGCCAGCACCTTGCCATACTCCTTCTCGACTTTGAGAAGGCGTACGACAGGGTAGACTGGTCCTTCTTGGAAGGTACACTCGCTCGGTTCGGTTTCTCGGATGAGTGGATCAGAGGTATTGCTAGCCTTTATAGATCGGCCAGTCGGGTTATCATTAGTGGCAGGATGGGGGAGAGATTCACACTTGAGCGCTCTGTGCGACAGGGCTATCCATTAGCACCTTACCTTTTCCTATTTTTTGCGGAGGCCATGACACACTTCCTTCGAGCTCATACCACTGGTCTTCACGGGATGCGTCTCCCTATTCGAGAGGATGCCGAGTTGTTGGACTCCGAGTATGCAGACGACACAGCTCTATATGTGCAGGATGATGTCGAGTCACTAGAGCGAGTGAGACTATCCCTAGAGATTTTTTGCCTTGCGGCTGGGGCGAAAATCAACTGGCATGAGTCAGTTGGTTTTCTTACAGATCCGGGAGCGATCCGGGAGCCAGCTCACAGTGGGGTAGTTTCTTGGGGTTTCGCTGGATCCCTAGAGGACAGACGACACGTTACCTGGGATTCCAGGTAGGCCTAGACATTACACTGGCTCAGCAGTTCTTGTCGGTCCTAGCCTCCATACGATGGAAGCTTGCTTTCTGGGGCACGGCTCGGCTTTCCTTGGTAGGCAAGGCCCTTGTGGTTAACCAGGTCCTTCTTGCCACTGCTTGGTATGTGGCCTCTTGCTGGTGCTTTTCGAGGTCTTGTGTAGCCCAGCTGAGGAGATTGATGCGGAACTTCCTATGGTCAGGTTCAGACGGTTCCGGCACCACCAGAGCTAGGGTCGCCTGGCAGACGGTCATTCTTCCCTAGGCAGAGGGTGGCCTTGGCATTATAGATCCAGAGCTGCAGAGTCAAGCACTTCTTGGCAAGCTAGTCATTCGCGGTCTGACCCTAGGAGGACAGACGTGGAAGCTCTTGCTACAGCATGGTCTCAGTGGGTGTACTCCCCAGAGAGGGGGTGTTTGGCAGCCTTCCATTAGATGGATCTTCACTTCAGCTCCTTTGACTTAGCCCCGTTCCCCTTTCCTCCGTAGCCTTATCTCGGTATGGAGGAAGCTGCGACACAGCCTTTCTCAGGTTCCCCCTAGCTGTCGAGAGGAGACAAACAGACAGCCCTTGATCTGGAGCAGCCAGGTGACAGATGATACAGGTCATCAGCTTGGAGAGAGATCCCATATCCCTTGGGCACTCTGGGCGCATGGGCCCGCACGCTCGTTCTGAGTTTGGAGGGACGTCTACAGTAGGATGAGCCCAGGCGAGCTGGCAGCAGCAGTAGATACGGCACGTGGATCCAGGCTCGGCGAGCAGAGATTGATGCTGCCGTCCCTGCATGTTGGAGGACTCCCGTAGGCACCGGACAGCTTCTCCCGGGAGATGAGAGGTGGCTAGGACAGTTCACTCCACGAGGCATTCCTTTGGTGGTGGCAGGCCTCTTCTCGGATTCTTCGGTACATTTCTTCTCCATCACTGATGATAGTTGCCTACAGAGCAGAGAGGCCGTGATCGACCCCCAGCTTCCCTGGCAGTGCCTTCGCATTGTAGGGCTGCAAGGGAAGACTTGGCATATAGACCCCCTAATTATGCAGGACCAGGATTGGAGACTCTGGATATGGGAGGGCCGTTCCTTGTCAGAGGTGGAGTGGGACCCAGGAGAGTGGCTTTGGCCACCGTCGGAGACCTCAGAGAACCCTACCCCCTTCTTTTCTTACAGTACACGCACGGGCCGGCGTGCTCTTGGGGCTCTCCAGCGTGGGCTACCCACACAGGCACATAGGTGGTAGGCCCAGGGGATATCCTTGGTCTTTCTTCGCACCTTCTGGAAGACTCTTTGGGCCAGTTGGCATCCGAGGAAGATCTCCTACTTCCTTTGGATGGTGGCACACAAGGGGCTTCCAGTTGGTAGCTGGCTGAGAGAGATGGGGCAGGAGGGGCATTGTCAGATGTGTCTTCAGGAGGAGGAGTCCCTGAAGCATTGCCTTTGGAGCTGCTCACACGCGCAGACGGTTTGGAAGGGAATCATGGGGATCTTAGCTAGGGCTACACCCAGCTAGGACCGATCACTTGGGGAGCTGTTTGTTGGTGCAGCACTGAGCCGGGACATCACTTGGCCTATGAGTTCTCTAGATAGGATCCCGTCTTCTTCATCACGCAGGCCACTTGGGCATACATGGACAGCTTCTCGTGGCATTTGACAGAGACAGATGCAGGAGCGACACCTCGGCACCCAGTTTGGGAGATCATAGGGAGCATCACAGGCTGGCATATCTGGACTTCTAGATGCGCGCAGACTGTAGGAGCTCACACTTCTTCTACCACCCAGACCCTCGCAGATATCTGGAGCACGATCATTCACATGCTCAAGGGTCAGTGGGATCAGATTCAAGGAGAATCCCGGGCAGGGAAGGAAAAGAGACGACGTTTCCTTCGCGACTGGGACCACCGGGAACTATTCTTCCAGCACTCCACTTAGAGTCTTCAGTGGCATTATGCCCCTCCACCGTGGCTGTTTGTCCACTCTCCGATGATTATGCCCTAGGAGGCTTGTATTTAGCTTTTTGACTTCTCGGGCTGAATCTGTTTTGTGATTACAGCCCGCTGGCCTTCAGGCCTTCTTGCACTCTCGCTTTCAAGTAATATAACTATAGCACTACTTTTTGAAGAAAAAAAATAAGACCTCTCTCTAGGACCCTAGATCACCACTTCACTCGTGCTACTCAATATTCGTGATCGCCATAAACTGTTTGAGGGGAGGGGTTCCTATCCTTTCGGAGGTGTTACCGGAGGCCAAAGGCCACTGGCATGAGAAGCATGAGT